>NC_053026.1:290234821-290358836 GCF_003073215.2 Triticum urartu | reverse complement strand
AAGCTTATGGGTAGGATAGGGTCAAGAGGTGGAGCTGCAGCAAGCACTAAGGAAATATGGTGGCTAACATACGTAAATAAGAGCGAGAAGAGAAGCAACGCAACGGTCTTGAAGCTAGAAATGATCAAGAAGTGATCCTGAAAACTACTTACATTCAAGCATAACACAAGACCGTGTTCTCTTCCCGGACTCCGTCGAAAAGAGACCATCACGGCTACACACGCGGTTGATTCATTTTAATTAAGTTAAGTGTCAAGTTCTCTACAACCGGACATTAACAAATTCCCATCTGCCGCATAACCGCGGGCACGGCTCTCGAAAGTTTAAACCCTGCAGGGGTGTCCCAACTTAGGCCATCACAAGCTCTCACAGTCAACGAAGGATATTCCTTCTCCCGGGAAGACTCGATCAGTCTCGAAATCCCGGTTACAAGACATTTCGATGATGCTAAAACAAGACCAGCAAAGCTGCCCGATGTACCGACAATCCTGATAGGAGATGCACATATCTCGTTCTCAGGGCACACCCGATAGGTCAAGCTACAAGTAAAACCAACCCTCAAGTTGCCCCAAGGTGGCCCCGCAGGCTGCCTGGTTTGGACCAACATGTAGAGAAGCACTGGCCTGGGGGGGTTAAAATAAAGATGACTGATGGTGTCCTAGACTATGGGGTACTCACCACGTCGTCTCCCGATCTGTTAGATTGGGCCGAGGACCCCCATGGCCGTATACTCATAGGCCAGTTTGGACAGCTGCCACATACATGGAAGATTCCACAAGACTTGGTGATGAAGACAAGGACTCCTCCCCACCAGCGTATTCGGCTAGGACTCTTGTTATCCTAGGCCTCTGGTGCATTATATAAACCGAAGCCAGGCTAGTCGATAGATATATACAACAATCATACCATAGGCTAGCTTCTAGGGTTTAGCCTCTACGATCTCGTGGTAGATCAACTCTTGTAATACTCATATCATCAATATCAATCAAGCAGGATGTAGGGTATTACCTCCATCAAGAGGGCCCGAACCTGGGTAAACATCGTGTCCCCCGCCTCCTGTTACCATCGATCCTAGACGCACAGTTCGGGACCCCCTACCCGAGATCCGCCGGTTTTGACACCGACATTGGTACTTTCATTGAGAGTTCTGCTGTGTGATCGGTAAAAGGATCAATGGCTCGCCCGCAGGTCAACTGCGACGCCGGCATCTTCATCGTCGGCTTGACTGGTCACCATGGCTTGACCGAGGACCGTGCTCCATCTCTGATCATCATGCTCGGACGGGGGCCTTTTTCAACATCAACTCCGATCTCTATCATGATCATAGAGGGGTCATCCAAGGAGCTCGAGGGCTCAACGTCAACATTGCCCTCGGGCGGCCGTGCTATTTTATGGACAGCGAACTTGTATTCGCCATCACCACCTCCTTGAGCGTCGGTTTGACGATTGCTTCGGTGAAATAGTGCGGAATTATGTCTATAACAGCCATGCAAAATTTCGTCGAGTTCCGATGGAGGAATCTCCGACAATCTACGATATACCAGAGCCCTGTCAAATCTGGACGGGAATCTGGACGAGTTTAGGGCACGGTCTCCAGAGCCCAGCTTGGAGGTCCTTTGGAAGATCCAACCATTCATCTACTGCGGAATTCCCATATCTACCATCCCTCCAAATTTCAGCTCGATCCGACGGTTCAAACTCCGGGAACCTTCCGATGAGTGGACCAATTTTCGGATCCGTTTCCTGCACGAATACGGATCCGACTCGAATTCATGTTTCTTTATGAACGTGATATTGGACAACCTTTTTAGAGGAATTCTCTTCTAGGGTATTGTGCGTTATTTTTAAACACGTTCCCGTAAGTTTATAAGCCTCCCTTGAGGTCATCTTCATCATCATGCTGGTGTCAAACCAGTCCGGCAATATTGCTCCAAGGCTATTGACCTACGCTAGACACGTCGTCACTTTGTTGAGCCGAGCTCAACTTCTTCAGATCATCATCTCGGCAAGCCGAACAAGAGTCCGGAATCGCGAAGGATAAATCATCACCAACATCGCCTCCCCATAGATTACACGGAGCGGGCATACCGGCATCGCCGCACGGTCACTTCATCAAGCCGACATCGACGATGTCACGACCTGCATCGGCAGGGCCACACTATTGCTTCTTCAAGCTGGTGTCCATCATGCCGACCTAGTTCGACCCATCGGCTGACATCGAGGCTTCGACATCTTGGTTGGACCGGGTGCTTTGCCATCTCTTCATCAACCTACTCCGGAGACTTCGGCGTCACTAGCCGACCAGCTCTGTCACGTTAGCTGGATCGAGGGCTTCGCCTCGGTGAGCCAACCTTTGCCAGCATCGCCATACCGTCGCTTTATCGCCCATCAGGCAATGGGTGTGCGGATCGAGTCCCAATTTTTGGAATCATCTTTCTTCGGATTGCTACAAAAAATAAACCAGGTGCTATTAATCCTAGTATTTTTTGCTTGTTCAGGTTCATTTTTCCCAACGAATTATTACTCTGGTTTGTTCATCATATGTATACAGGTCTATCAAATGATGGTCGCATTAACGACAGTCGCATGGTGGTTCGGTCAGTTTCCGTACATGGTCCGGCGAACGCCGCATCCGGAACTAGGACCGACCTGTGAATTCAGGCTTTGCCACGCCTTTACCCCATCACGCCGACACCCTGCATCGACATTGACTTCGGCGCCAGGCCATATTTCTTTTATTACTCACTTTGCATAAATTATTTATTATGCAATGATTTTTATTTATTTATTATTATTACTATTATCTCCGGTTTGCACTATTTTTTTGTGCATAGGAAAATGATCCGGGTTGGGCAGTATCGTCAACTCGGCGTACTGACATACCACGTCACCTCGGCTGGACGGGGGCTTCGTCAACACTTCATTACCCCATGCCAAGGACTTCGGCATCACTTTGCCGGCCCGCATTGACCATGCTATGTCACCACTTCGGAGTGCCGAGCTCTTTGCTCCGCCACCTTGGGACCGGCTTGGGGGATGGAACCTTGTCCCGCATCAAGCTCGAGCCACGTCATCAATACCGAACACATTAACCAGCTAAGTTGCCTTCATGCTCAAAGTTTTAAATTTTTAACTTGTGTTCGGTTCGACCAAGCATTATACCTTTTTGAAAAAAAGTTGCTTGTAGAGAATCTCCTTGCCAAAACTTTGTTTGTGACACACAAATTCAAATACCCCGTTTACTTGGGGGCTCCCTTGATGGAGCTTTTCCTCTTGCATATGATTCTACTTGTATGGCTTCGTTCCTTGTTCGTGTATTACGCTACAATATGCACCATATTGACCTAAGCGATTTGCAAGCTGGGTTGCCTGGCTCCTGTGCTTACCCCTACGTTCCCGATTGTTCAGCTAGGGAGTAAAGGGAGCACCTCTGCGATTTTCACGACCGGGTCATCCGAGCTCTGACCTTAGACTGGGTGAAGCCGAAAGCTAGCGCTCTTATTGTTTTCAATCATGGTCGGCACACAATGGAACTCATGAGTACAAAAAGTCTATTGCACAAGTCTCATAGTAATAATGAGCATCGAAGAAAGGTATCGGTGGGGGTACTATTTTCTTCGAAGATGCTTCTTACACTTCGTTAGTAATATAGCATAAGTTCCCTGAGCGCGCTTTGTCTGTTACAGCCTTATGGCCTGATTTCCTGGTCATCAGAAACACCGTCGATACTCTCGACAGGCGGAGTACATGACACTTTTCGGCCCTTGGCCAAAGAGGGAGAAGCCGACGGTCGGTTAAGACGCGTTTAAAGTTCGGGTGAACACAAATATGATATAAGTACTTCGGTACATACAACCATTATACCTAAAATTCTTACCCAAGTCACTTGGGGGCTCTTAAAATTTATATATGAGCTGTAAATGTGTTTTCTTCTTGGTCGTTGTCAAAACACGATAGAAGCACATTTTTTTCTTTCTCTTCCAATTTTCGGATTGGCACCGAACACTTGATCTTGTTCGTACATCATGTTTTTACTAACGTTTTTTGGTTTTCCAAGCGTTTTGGCACTTTTAAACTATTTGTGTGTTTCTAGCACAAGTCTCACAGTGCAATGCCGGACACCTTTATAGATTCAGCAAAAACATTCTCGGATCTCACTATATATGCATTGGTTTCGAATTCTGTCTTCGGTCAATAGTTGGGTTGCCCGGCTCCTGCGCTTGCCTCCTACGTTCCGCTTTGTTCGGCTAGTTGTGCAAAGGGAGAACCACTGCAATTGTGCTTCTAGCTCACATGGTTAAGCACCTCGGTGGAGAAATCCGAAAATTGACTGTCACAATAAGCGTAAACTGGTCAGCGATCCGATGACGGTGTTAAATGACAGGCCATTCATAACAATGCCCGAAGTGTTTACGGCTTGACCTCGACTGTCGCCAAACACTACCAGGGGCTATTAACTGGCCTCCCAAACTACATCCTCGATATTTTGCTCTTACATTAGAGCTAAGGTTTCATGATCATGCTTAGCATGACAACCCAAAGAAAGGAACCGATTGCGAGACTATTTTCTTTGGAAGACATTTCTTATGTTAAACAGTAATATAACATATCTCTCTGCGTACCTTTGTTTATAAAACTGTATGGCCAGATTGCCTTGTTTGTCGTAAATCTTTGCCCTCATAAAGGCTTTATAAAGTAGGACAAACACTCCTCGGCTACTAGCCGAGGAGGTGGAAGCCGATGGTCGGTCAACAAAGTTTTGTACAATGCGGAACCGAGCATTAAGGATGTAAAGTACTTTGATACATAGAGTCATTGCACATAATTTGTGATTTTACTATGGATATCGATCCTTAATTCGGCCACCCGTGCCCGCATTAAGGCTTGGGGGCTACTGGGCTTCGGGCTTATTATTTACAAATATTAAAGGGGCACATCGATCCCCTGATCTGGTGTTGCCACCCGACCAGTGTCTCGGGGACTACTGCATTGCCTGTCCAATGCAGAAAATTTTAAGTGCAATACAGTTTCCGAGGAGATTATGATCCTCAGGTTGGTCGGCCGCACCCAACCTGAGTCTCGTGGACTGAGCACGCCACTTTTTGTATCCCGAAGTATTCTGCCGAGCTAGGACTTGATCCTCGGGATGATTTTGCAAATCAACCTGAGTCTCAGCGGCTACTGGGATCAGTGGTCTTACACCATCCTTCAAGTGCATCTCGGGTTTTAAACCGATACAGACGTTGAGGGTTACTGGATATATATCTTGGCAGAGAATAAATTGCACCAATCAAAAATATTGACAAAAAATTGGCCCACAGTCGGGGTGGTGCACCACCTCGGAAGCAGTCCGGCATAAAGCTCGGGCTCTAGTGGCTGGCTCCATAGAGGGCACTTCCAGCATTAAGCTCGGCTAAACTCCTTCAACTTTTTTGGACGAAGATGATCTATGACATCTTGGATATAGTCCGGTGTTGGAGTTTGGACATAGTCCGGTGTTGGAGCTCGGATATATTCCGGCGTTGGAGCTCGGAAAGCGGTCCGGCGTTGGTGCTCGGCTGCAAAAGATACCTCGAATGCAGTCCAGCGTTGGAGCTCGGATGCAAGAGGACGTTGCCGCCCGGGAACAACTTCAAACACGAGGTGTGGCATAAAAATAACAAGGCATTGATAAAGGTCGAAGACTTAAAGGGCTCCTCGGATACCCGACGTGTGAGATCTTCATATTTAGCTCCGCAATCCTCAAGATAGGAGATGGGAAGATTTGTTGAACCAGTTTTCAAGACCGACGACCGAAGACAAAGAATAGTTCAGAAGAATCGAGGAGCGTCCCTAACTTGAAGACCGGTTCAGGGGGCTACTGACGGTGTCCTGGACTAGGGGGTACTCACCACGTCGTCTCCCGATCAGTTAGATTGGGACGAGGACCCCCATGGCCGTATACTCATGGGCCAGTTCGGACAGCTGCTGCATACATGGAAGATTTCACAACACTTGGTGATCAAGACAAGGACTCCTCCCCACCGGCGTATTCGGCTAGGACTCTTGTTATCCTAGGCCTCTGGTGCATTATATAAACCGAGGCCAGGCTAGTCGATAGATATATACAACAATCATACCATAGGCTAGCTTCTAGGGTTTAGCCTCTACGATCTCGTGGTAGATCAACTCTTGTAATACTCATATCATCAATATCAATCAAGCAGGACGTAGGGTATTACCTCCATCAAGAGGGCCCGAACCTGGGTAAACATCGTGTCCCCCTCCTGTTACCATCGATCCTAGACGCATAGTTTGGGACCCCCTACCCGAGATTCGCCGGTTTTGACACCGACAATGACCCTTGGGTTGGCCGACCCAAGGGAAAGGTAATAGGTTGTTAGGCAAATGTAAAACCAAGGTTGGACCTTGCTCGAAGAGTTTTATTCAAAGAAAACTATCAAGGGGTTCCCATAACACCCAACCGCGTAAGGAACGCAAAATCAAGGAACATAACACCGGTATGACAGAAACTAGGGCGGCAAGAGTGGAACAAAACACCAGGCATAAGGCCGAGCCTTCCACCCTTTACCAAGTATATAGATGCATTATTAATTAAATAAAGGATATTATGATATCCCAACATAACCATGAAACAAACTTCAACTTCACCTGCAACTAGCAACGCTATAAGAGGGGCTGAGCAAAAGCTGTAACATAGCGAAACAACGGTTTGCTAGTTAAGGTGGGTTAGAGGCTTGACATGGCAATATGGGAGGCATGATATAACAAATGGTAGGTAGCGCGTCATAACGATAGAGCGAACAAACAGCAAGCAAAGATAGAAGTGATTTCGAGGGTATGGTCATCTTGCCTTAGATCCCGCAAGGAAGAAGAACGAGTCCATGAAGAAGACAAACGGACGTAGTCGAACGGATCCTCACAACTCCGGAACGGAACCGAAGCTAACAAGAGAAGTAACCCGGAAAGAAGCAAACAACATAGTAAACAACCATCACATAAGCTTGGCATGATGCGCAAACAAGTATGGTGCATGTCCGGTTTAATGAGGCATGGCATGGCAATGTGCACAAACAATACTACAAATTAAGTGGAGCTCAATATGCAACGAGTTGCATATTGACGAAACACCACATTCCATTATTTAGTTCACTCCCATTTATGCTACCCAACAATATTAAATGTTATTAAACATGGCAAGAGGGTGAAGCATAAATAGACTAACTATTTAGGCAAGTTTAAATGAGGCCGGAAACAACAAACAACAATTCTGGAAAATCCGCATATGCAAATTTTGGAGTTGGTACTGTTCTGCCCTAAACCGTATTTTGTTGTTGTTAAACAGGAAAATAAAGTACACCAAGTTAATCTATGCATTTTTCTACCCCATTTACATATAAAGTTTAATTAAAACCGAGCTACGATTAATTAGTTATGAAATAAATCATTTTAACATGGCATTTAGCAAAATAAATGCAAATAGCAATTTAAACATTTTAAACATGCATGAAAGTTGGATATTATGAATCTAGATGAAATTCTAGTCATTTTACATGTTTACAACATTTTAAACGGATGCACGGTTAATTAGTTATTATATACATGCACATGAGGGGCAAATCTGTAAATATGCAATGCACTGGTTAAATAGCAAAAACGTTCCGCGGGAAAAAATGTGACTCGGGCCGAAACTGGCTGGCCCAATAGAGGAAAAAGGCTGGGGCTACTCACATTGGCCTTGAGTCTGAATCCGGTGCTGGGCCGTTCGAGGCATGGCCCACGTGGATGTGCGCGAGGAGGGGGGCTGGCAGGATTGAAACAAGGTAGAGGCTGAGCGAGGTCAACGCAGACACGAGCGGGCTGACCTCCCCCCATCAATGCAGAGCTTGTGGCTTGAAGCAGAAGAGGCGACGGAGCGGGAGGAGCTCGTCGACGACTCGGGTGACAGGGACGGCGCAAAGGACTGCGGCGGGTTGGCACGGAACCCCGAGACGACGCGTCGGCGGGTCTGGGCATGGGGAAGAAGGCATGGGCACACGGCGCCGGTATGCTGAAGAAGAGGACCGGCGTCGGGGACGGTTTGCGGGAGCTCCAACAACGAAGGAGAACGGCAGGATGGCGGCGAGCTTCCATGTTTCCAGGCGGCCATGGCGGCAGGGAACTTGGCGCGGGCGAGGTTCTCGTCGAGGCGCTGGCCTGATGCAAAGGTAGCAGACGGGAAGGAGAAGCAGCAAGCGCGAAGACGACGGACGGTGCGGCGGCTTACTCCGGGCGGTGAGGAACGGAAGGCGGTGCGGGAAGGGACTCGGCGGCGGCTGGTCAACACGTAATCGAGGCGGACCGGTTGGGCGCTCGTCCTACAATGAGGCCGCGGAGGCATCATCCATGGCGAGGCTCGGCGAGGACGAAGAAGGCGTAGGCGGGGAGCTCCTCATGCGGCGGCGCTGTTACAAATAATAGAGAGAGAGAGGGAGAGAAACGGGTGAGACAGAGGGAGAAAGAAGGAAGAAAGAGGGATCGAGGGAGAGGGCACGGGGAAGGAGGCATGGTTGGCCCGCTGCTCACCGGAGCTTGTCGGTGGCGGCGAAACAACGACGGGGCCGAGCAGAGGGAGCGTACAGGAGGATCTCCAGAGGAAACTCCTCTTCGGGCGTGTGAGGAGGATTTCCTCTCCTTGGATCGTGTGCGCTAGGCAGAGCAGGAGGGGGATCGAGTGTTACTGGGGATGAGGGAGATCGAGCGCTGTTGTTGGTTGGTATGATTTCGGTAGGGATTGAACATCGCTGAAAATTAGGAGGGTGGGGACTGGCTGTCTAGATCGGGGAAGGATCCTGAGAGAACACTGGCGGCGGCGGACACAGGAATAGGTAGATGGGACAGGTTAGGACTAGGGTTAGGCTGTTTATATAGCAGGTGGGATTAGGTTAGGGGGTATTTGGTCCCTTCGATTTTAATCGGACGAACGAGAATAAATAGTTTAGGGAAGTCAAAGAAGAAATCGAAGATGTTTTATAGATGTTTGGGGATAATCTGGACCCATCAGTGATGACTGAGGGGGTTGATTTCAGGACAACTTTCGGACACGTGCGAGGGGTCTGAGAGGAGAGGAGAGAATGCAGCCCGGCAACGGTTTCCGGAGACCGAAAACGTCCGACGTTTGACCAGCTATAATGCCGCCAGAAGTTTAACGGTTGGGCTATCAAACGAGCTCCGAATGCGACAAAAACTGACAGGCAGTCTACCGACAACATAACAACACCGCACGCCAACTTTCATCCCAATCCGAGAACATTTTTCCGACCACTTATAAAATAATATTACGGACGTGCCGCGGGCGCGTGCAAGTGTGTCTGAGCTCAGAACGGACAACGGAAGGAACTGGGAGACCCGGACGGATGCAAGTTTTAAAAACATGATGATGCAATGCACATGATGACATGGCAAGATGCAACACGCAAGCGAATGACATGACAACAACAGCGAATAACTGGAAGACACCTGACGCATCGGTCTTGGGGCGTTACAACAGGTGACACCAAAGTTATGCATTGTGTATTTAAAGTTTTAAACATCCCCAATATTCCTACATATATTTGGCCACTTCTAGGTGGTTCTTGACTTCTGGCCCCTCTGATCGATCTTCGACGACGCACCTAACCGTGGGCCCGCATGGTCAAAGTTGTGCATTGGAATATTGAACATCACAGACCACCCATCGTTACCTAATATTAAAAGGAGGATTGTTTCTCCATCTTTTATGGTCATCAGGCGTTTTTTGTACGTTATCTTTTTTTGTCCGTCGCTTTTGCGTTTTAAGTTCTGTTTTGTTTTAGATAAAAAATAAAAAAAATAGCTTCATGAGGACTTGAACCGTGCCCGCTTGGTTTGAGCCCAGATGCCCTAACCAACCCACCCAGCTAACCCATTGTTGTGAAAAGTTAAGGAAGAATACATTTAAATTGTTTATACTAATGTTGCGCCTCACAGAAAAACAAAATAAGGTGACGTTGATGGTGTTTCGAACTCAAGACCATCACCCTACCATCCAAGGGACAAAACCAACTAACCTATACTATTGGTGTGGAAGATATTGGGTTCTTTCTCTAATTAAGTAGCCCGTGTCGCTTCTATATATCTGATGATATCGGCTAATTCCGCCTGGCTGCTTTGGATCAAATCTCACCGATTTAAATATGTCCATGAGTAGCCCGAAAAAACAACAAGAAAAAGACCCAATAAAGAAGAAAATGCATGCACGCGGGAGGATAGAGAGGGAGATGCGTTCATCATTGGCTGGAAGGAATAAAACTCGCCTTGCCCTTAGAAGGTAAGTAATTAATCCGGAAAGGAAAGGATTGAAATTTGCTATGCTATTAAGAAGGAAAGGAATTTATAGAGCGAAAAAACTGAAAGAGAGTGGACCGGTTTAAATGTCACAATCATGCGCGCAGACCTGGACATGCTGGTGCCCATGGAGGGATGTGTATATGAGTGCCCTCCTTCATGTTACAAGGTCCACGCAAGCAAGCACATCCAAGTGCATGTATGCATCACGCTCCTATTGTATACTTATATGGTCCTTTTTCTCTCTCAGTATATTCAAAATAAATTATACTATTAACAAGGTATTCCCTACTTTTTTGCGGGGTTAGGCATTCCCTACAATTTAGACAAGAATTATTTGTACGCAAACACACACTCTCATTCGTTTTATATATGCATCATGCAATGCAAGCACCCATCATATATAAGTGCATCTTTTAACCAGTGTTCAAGTCTCATAACAAGATTTTTTTTCTTATGTGTAAGTATATCATGCATGCACATGGGATAACTTCTAATGCAACATAACAGTTAATTATGCAATTTGATAGAGCTTTCCGAGAAGATTTCCCATGACAAAATTGCCGCAAACATGCAAACCGTAAACGTGCATGCTCTCGATGAGAAAATTAACAAACCTTTGAATATGTTTTCTTTTTTTCAAAAATAAAATTAGGTGCAAACATTCAAAACATGTATACTCTACATAAAAAATACACACTTAAGTGTTTTTTTCTTTTGCCGCCAACATAGTCATATTTTGTCTACAATGACCAAGGAAGATCATGTAAAAAAAGACTGATTAAGAAAATAAAATAAATGACAATGACAAAAAATGAATAAGGGATCACCTAAAATAATTCTTAGCCCCATATTTCATCAATTTAAAATTGTAGCAGTTGGATAGGGTTTCAAGCTACAGAAATTTTGGTACAAATGTCGTTAAATGAAATTTTAATTATAAAACTGACTCTTATTTTGTACAACTATATGCTAGAAAACAGTTCAAAAAAAACTAGATGTTAGAAAATCTACATTACCGGTGGAATTTTGGAATTAATTTTCAAGGAGGATTAACGCATAATATACATATTCTATAAGCTATCAATCAGTGTACAAAACACTATGTGCCTTTGTAACTAATATCGCTGCTATTAACTACTCCCTCCATTCAGAAATACTTGTCCTAGAAATAGTTGTATCTATACTTGTTTTAGTTCTAGATACAACCAATTCTAATACAAGTATTTCCGAACAGAGGGAGTATTAGTAACTTAGATTGTAGGCTCCATAGCATGCAAGTTAAGGTGAAAAATTAAGCTTTAGTAATATTGTATCTATTTATAATATTAGTACTTCCTATGCTGTCAAATTAGTGAATGTGTACCCATTGCAACGCACGAGCATGTTTGCTAGTTTCACTCATATATATTTGGGCCACATGCTAGTGTGGCTGTCTTCTGACCCTCTCTAATGTTATTTTTTGCTGCAAAGACTCTGATGACGCTCAACGGACACGGGTATAATATCTTAACCGTGTGCGATACAAGTGCGCTGTGAATTACCATGCCTGCGCAAGCGTGAGCAAAGGTGGAGGTACTGGCCAAACCGTGTGTGATGCAAGTGCGCTATAAAATCACCAAGACCGCGCAAGCACGAGCAAAGGGTGGAGGTACTGGCTTAACCGTGTGCGATGCAAGTGCGATGTAAAACCACCACCTGTGCAAGCTAAAGGCGGGTAAGTTTATTTGGAAATTAGGACGAACCGTGTGCAATAGACCAGCTAGCTAGAAATATAAAAACAAACTACCCGCCTTGAGCGTTGCAAAAATCGGCGGTTCCGCGCCACTTTTCCTTATTATCATACAGGCATATTGTTATTGGACCATGCACGATCTAGGGCACTCCTGCCCCGCATCAATTCCTTTACCCAAATTTTAGTAGCCGCCGTACTTCAACCATCGCCCACACTCCTCCAGCACCAACTTTATAGTAAAATTGCAGTAGCCGAGGCATTTGAACCATTGCCTTCCCTCGTCCACCACCATCAATTTTCAGTAGCCGCGACGTATCCTCAAACACCAACCCCCCCTCCACAGTCCCCTACCCGCCCCCTCCCCCC
Organism: Triticum urartu; assembly: GCF_003073215.2. Classification (NCBI taxonomy): domain Eukaryota; kingdom Viridiplantae; phylum Streptophyta; class Magnoliopsida; order Poales; family Poaceae; genus Triticum; species Triticum urartu. The sequence continues at coordinate 290,346,391 of NC_053026.1, read as the reverse complement.
CTTGAACCCTAGCTCGCGGCCGCCGCCGGCGCCACCGCCAACCCCTGTCGGTCCGCCCGTTCCTCCCAGCTTAGACAATAAAGTTCAGGTTACCCAGCGATTCCCATATCGTCGCCCCACTCCCCTGAGTTTTTAGATGAGGCCTGCGGTGTCCCTCCTCGCGAGATCCACATCCCTTGCTCTAGGATGTCGCAGCCTAAGCTCGACCACGTATCCCGGGGAGCCCGACGAGCGCTCGGCCAAGAAGAGGTTTATCATGGCCTCTCTGGTGGACGTTGGCGAGGTGGCCGCCGTTCGCCCCGACCTATCGACCCCGGAGCAACACGTCGTCGTGGAAGCCGGCGAAGACGTTGACTACGTTGCCATGCTGAGGGCTTCATGTCAGCCGGCTAGCGTATTACTGTATCTCGGGAAAGCTGGCTATGACATCAAGCTCGTCCACAGCGACGGCTTCACACGGGCCATGTCACAGGTTAAGTGGTCCATCCCCAAACCCTCTGGTTCAACCGCCGTCGATCTCTTAGACGGCCCTGCCACTGATCTCCTCCGCCAAGCGGTCAAGGATTTGCGAGCTGTATATGCCAACGAACCCATTTTCATTTTTGAAGGACACGTTCTACGACAGCGGCTCGGGATCCTCAATTGCCAAGTCAGATCTCATCGATCACGACCACGAGGAGGGCACCCACGAAGGTTCTTCCAAGGTGAAACAGCCCATCTGTGACATCAGAGAGCGCATCATGAGTCTGTGCTCTTCCAACTGGAAGGATCCCGTCCATGAAATGTGATGCAACATTTTATCAGCAAATCTTACCTTTTCTAGCTTGCCAACCCGTACCCTTTGTTGTAGTAGCATTTTCCGTACGGTGCTTTAACTGTGTCGTGTTTAATTATTTCAGTTATGCAAAAATGTATTGTTCAATAGCCCTATTGAACAATTCATGAATGTCTATCTTTGATTGTTTATAGTGAGTAGATTCCTTGTTTATCTGTATTTGGTTGTTAGGTTGGTTGGAGTGAGCATTTTTTCAGTTATCGAGTAGATGCCTTGTTTATATGTATTTGGTTCTTAGTTTGGTTGCAGTGAGCATTTGTCTAGTTATCAAGCAGATGCCTTGTTTATCTGTATTTGGTTGTTAGGTTTTTTTGCATTTGTCCAGTTATCAAGCAGATGCCTTGTTTATCTGTATTTGGTTGTTAGGTTGCTTTTTTAGCATTTGTCCAGTTATCAAGCAGATGCCTTGTTTATCTTTATCTTCTTGTTAGGGTGGTTGCAGTGAGCATTTGTCCAGTTTTCAAGCATATGACCTGTTTATCTGTATTTTCTTGTTAGGTTGGTTGCAGTGAGACTCTGTCCAGTTTTCAATGGCTATATTTGGTTGTTATACTGGTCATTTATACCTTGTTTATTTCAGTCATTCGCAATGTGTTGTTCATTATGTGCAAGTCGGAACTGTGCCGCTCGACTACATCAATACCAGTTTGAATGGCTATATTTGGTTCTAGTTATTCCTGGTGTAGTTAACACATGCCCTTTATTTCAGTTTTACACATTTATCTAGTGTGATGTTCAAGCATTACCTACGTTCTATTCATTTTCAACAATACCAGTTTGAATAGCAATATTTGATGGTTGTTAAGCCAGCCGTCTGTAACATTGCCTTCCATTTTATATCTACTTTAACAGCATGCTGAAACCAACACATTCAAGCTATCATTTGGAGATGATGTTGTTTACCTTTGCTTTATTTGTTTGATTTTAAGGTTGTTGTACTTATCATGCCTTTCCACTAATACAGGACAACAACGGGAGTGGCCACCATTTTCCACCGAGGTTAGCTTCATCCCTCGGCTTGTACTCCCCCCGTCATTCCATAATGTAGTGCATATAGATCCAGGCCTGGACACTTGTTAGCTTCTAATATTGACTTGTTGCTTGTAGGTACATATGCCCTTGGCAAGGATCCATGCATCGACCCTTTTTGCGTATGGGGCAATGAGATATTCATGAACAAGCATCAACACTACAAAAAAAAGACACATCCGTGACATTTTGGGTTGAACAAAAAAAATTCTGTCATACATATGACACTTCTATGACGATAATTGTGACAAAACCCGGTAACATCATAGATGTGGTGGGGTCCTACTTCTATGACAAAAAATCATGATAGAAAATGGGATTTTCATCCTGGGCGGGCCGGAGACGCAACTGCATGACATTCTTTGGGCCGTCCATGACGGAAAAGACCGTGGTAGAAGCGAGGGGGAGGAAAATTTCGGGGAGTTCCCGATTACGGTGGGAGGTCGGGGGCCGAGCGATGCGCGTTTCTCTCGTACACGTACGCGCGTGTGTGCGAGGCATTGGCTCTAACTGAACCCGAGCGAGGCATTGGGCTCTAACTGAACCCAATCGATTGCACTGCAGGCTACGCGTTACTGAACCCGAGCGATCGATCGATGGCTGTTAACTGAACCCGATCGAGCGATTCCTTCGCTACTGCTGCTAACTGAAGCCGATCGATGCTGCCTCTGGGATGAACAGTGAGCGTTGCGGCGGGGGGGGGGGGGGGGGGGGGGGGGGGGGTTGGCTGAACAGTGAGCGGTGGCGTTGCCTTTGGATGAACAGGACCCCGTGGTGTGGTGGAGGACTGGATGAACAGTAGATGGTGGAGGGGTGCCCATGGAGGGGTGGTTGAACAGGACCCCGTGGTGTGGAGGGCTGGATGAACAGTAAACGGTGGAGGGGTGCCCATGGAGGGGTGGTTGAACAGTAGCCGGTGGAGTAGCGCGCGGTGGAGGCTGGAGGAGGTCGACGGTAGCCCGTGGAGGCTGGGGGAGGTCGACGATGGAGATGAACAGTATCCCGTGGAGTCCCGTTTTGCGGTACGCCACACCCCTCCCAATGAACAGGACCCCCATTTCGTCCATTTTGCGGTACGACACACCCCTCCCGATCAATAGGACCCCCGTTTCGACCGTAGGAGGTCCGTTTCGTCCGTTTTGCGGTACGCCACACCCCTCCCGATCAATAGGACCCCCGTTTCGACCGTAGGAGGTCCGTTTCGTCCATTTTGCGTTACGCCAGACCCCTCTCGATGAACAGGATCTTGTTTCGAACGTGGCCAGTCGAACACAAGGCCATTTCCTCCGTTGTGCGGTACGCCAGGCCTCGTTTCCATCGCCTGTTCCGTCCAAGCCCTCCCGATGAACACGACCACGCATTCCGTTCCGACCCAGCCGGTTGGCTCCCACGCGTTTCGTTGCCTCCCGATGAACATGACGCATTGCGTTGCCTCCCCATGAACATGACGCATTCCGTTGCCTCCCCATGAACACGACGACGACGTTGTTTCTTCGTTCTGACCCAGCCATGTACATGAGTCATGGCTGTACGTATGCGCAAGTAGGCGTTCGAGACCCCACTCGTATGTACACATACGTGGTCGTATTTTCTTTTTTGCACCCTGGCCGCTGTACGTACATGTACATGCTATGTGTGCGCCTCTACTACGACACGTGCGCTCCTCTACATCCACCAGTATATATGTACGTACACATTCACGACCAGAATGACAACGCTACGTATGCTTCGACCAGGTGGGTCCCGACTGTCAGGCACTTCCTTGCCTGCGAAGATGTAGCTGGTGGGTCCCAGCAGTCAGGGGGCGAATCGTTTTTTTTGCCCGGACGCACTTCCTTGCATGCGAAGATGTAGCTGGTGGGTCCCAGCAGTCTGGGGGAAACATTTTTTTCGCGAAATACAGTGGCCCGTCCGATGGGTCCCAGCTGTCAAGTGGAGGAATCATTATTTTCCGCGTAATAAGGAGGCACTTCCTTGCTGTGGCCGTGGACCCAGCTGTCAGCCTCTCCACGTACAGTCCACGTCCGATGGAAGTCGTTCCTTGACCACGTTGACCACGCCGCACCGAGAGCACCAGGGCGATGGACGACGTCGAGGCCTAGGAAGGGGACGACGGGGAGCCAGGGAAGACGCGGCAGTGGAAGCCCGCGCGGAGAGGAGTACGAGGGTTCACTGGTTCGGCTACGGTGTGAGGCTGCCGTCGCCGCAGGTCCTGGCCAGCGGTGGGAATAGTTGGGGGTGGTGAGGCCTTCGCGGCAGCACAGCCGGCCACGGGAGGCAGGAGCATGCGGCACGACCGGCGCTGCTTTGGGCGGCTGGAGCAAGAAGACCAGAGGTTGAAGAAACACTACGGTCGTTGGATGGACATCGTATGGTCACTGGAGCTAGAATCGTTCATATTGACTAAAGTTGACAAAGGCCCCCGTCCCAGTCAACTTAGTAGGCCCACAAGTCAGCCACCCACCATGGTGGGTCCCAGCTAGCAGGGGGAGTATTCATTTTTTTTTGTGCGTAATAAGGAGGCACTTCCAGTGGGTCCGAGCTGACAGCAGGGGAACGTTTTTTTCGCGAAATATGCTGGCCCGTTCGGTGGGTCCCAGCAGTCAGGGGGGAAACGTTTTTTTTCGCAAAATAAGATGGCCCGTCCAGTGGGTCCTTGCTGTCAGGTGGAGGAATAATTATTTTGCGCGTAATAAGGAGGCACTTCCTTGCGGCCGCCTGGACCCAGTTGTCAGCCTCTCCACGTATAGTACTCTTCTAATGGAAGTCGGTCGTTGACCACGTTGACCACACCGTGTCGACAGCACTAGGGCGGTGGTCTGGACGACGGCGAGGCCTAGGAAGGGGACGACGCGGAGCCGGGGAAGACGCAGCCATGGAAGCCCGCGCGGAGAGGAGTATGAGGGTTCACTGGTTCGGCTGCGGTGTGAGGCTGCCGTCACCACAGAATAACAGGGGGTGTGGGTGAGTAGAGGGATGGCCTGGCCAGCGGTGGGAGTAGTATGGGGCAGTGAGGCCTCCGCAGCATCACAGCCGGCCACAGGAGGCAGGAGCACGCGACACGACCGGCGCTGCTTTGGGCGGCTGGAGCAAGAAGACCAGAGGTTGAAGAAGCACTACGGTCGTTGGATGGACATCGTACGATCACTGCAACTAGAATCGTTTATATTGACTAAGTTGACAAAGCCCTTGGTACGCGTCAACTTAGTAGGCCCACAGCTCGGATTTGGCAGAGAACATATAGCCCATTTGCGATTTGTAAGAATGTACATCCCATTTTTAAATTCTAATGGAATTTACCACAGCCCATTTACAGTTTGTTAAAAGTACTGCCCAACTTCTAGCTAGGACAACGATTAATAATTTCAAACAACCGCTCAAAACAGAATTCAAAAAAAAATTCCCACATTTTGATGGGATCCGAAATATGTTTATCCAAAATTTCTAGTCAGGTTAAATATAATTTCAAAATAAAGTTGTATTACGTTAAAATCCAACGAAATATTGCGCGCGCAACAAGTAATGAAATTAAAATTTTCAAATTCCAAAAATAATATATTGTTCAAACTAATTACGTGTTTGGTGCATAGTAACTGTCCAGTTATTATAATTACATCCCATTTATTATTCCTTAAAGTCCATTTTCTTGTTAAGCCTAATGCATACCTCCTAGGAAAGTTTGCAGCCCAGCGGGGCAAAGAATAACAAGTTGACCCGAATATTGTGTACAACTGTCGGCCCAGTTGCATTGCTGATGTTGAAAAAAAAGGCCTGTGTAGTACAGTACAACCTAACATGGTTACTCAGCCCACATTCAGCGACGCCGGAAAGGCCCAAACAAGGCTTGTGTATAACTTTTTGAAGTCACTGAGCTCAATTAATAACTTCAGAAAAAAGTTAGATTACAGTGGAACCTAATTAAAAGCTGTCACGAGCAAATAAATAATTCAACGGGTCCCACTTGTGCGTGTGCGCGTGTGTGTGTGCGTGTGTGTGTGAGAGAGAGAGATAGAGAGAGAGACTCATTGGTCGATGCTCGTAAATACATCTTTCAGCCCTATGCATTGTTGATGCTCAGTAAAAACTTATATAGTTGACACAATCATATAGAACATCATAGCACACTGAACTTGCATACAAAAATTTCACGCAGGCGACACAATCAGGATGGAAGCAGTGGATCGCTACGGGAAGGGCTATGTTGAAACCAACGAAGTCGTACATAATGGTTCATCGTCTTTATCAATGACAGGCAAATATCTTGAATGTTGTGCAAAGAAAACAGACAGACAACACAATAAGTTCTGCTAGCACATTAAGTTGACGTACAACCCTTTCTAAAAAAAGTTCAAGTACAAAATTAGAACATGTCACAATCAAATGTACTGGCATATCAATGCTTCACACCCATAGCTCGGATTTAACTAGTAACTGACAAGATTCAGTTGTTACCTCAAACTAGAGCACATCCAGGCAGCCATCCCTGCCTCTTCTCCCAAAGAAGCAGTGACCCCCGCCGCGTGATGGAGTAGGCACTGTGTCATCCATCGTTCCGAGCAACATGGGGAAAGTCTGACGTTCACTCCTGTAATGGACATCGTCGACGGACCCTGGCACCAGCGGCGGCGGCAGGACTTCGATTGATGGATTGACCACTTCTTCGACATGCACGAACACTCGATACAGGTACATCCCTAACGTGGTCCGCGGCGGCCTTGGTGGCGACAAATAGTACAACCCTGGTTCCTGCACCGGTATCTCAACACCAATCACCTTCGGTATGGTGGACGACTTCTTCATGCCTGCCATAACCGTCAGAGCCCAGCTGTCTGGAGGAACAAACATACTTACGAGATCACCTCCAAGGTCGTTGATAAGCTCGTTCATGGACTCGTTGTTCCAAGCACGTCGAGGCATGTCGTGGAAGGTAAGCTTTGTTAAAAACTCAAGCTCAGAGGGCACCGAGCCCCATCCTGGGTGCCACCGATCAAAGCTCACCAGCGCGCCATCGCAGAACAAACGCCGGGAAGATTCGAACACACGAATGCAGTCGAAAGTTGTCCGGAACCTAACGAAGAAATCAGCCGGTGGCGGACAGACTTCGACGAGCAATTCACTTATTTGGATGCCGTGCGCAATGCCAAGAGCTTTGACAAGGTCGTCCGGCGAGACGGGAGGCCAGCCGCCGTTGATGGTTACCATCAGCACTTTGCCGGCAAACTGGTCGTCAAGCGCCGACATGCCACTATTGAGCGACAGCACGCAGCGACCGAAGGCAGGACTAACAAAATTCTCGTGCATGCCCAATCAACGCCATGCCGTGATGCATGCAGTGGTAGTTCTGGTGCATCAAGGATGGCATGCAGATCGTTCCACACTTGAGAAGAGGAAAAATGGAAAGGTAGAACGCGGCAGTAGAGGAAGAGAATGCTGGCTAACGAGGCTGGGAGGGGATCGAGCAGGAAGTTAATGCTCCATGCCTAAAGGTTTTGGGAAAACCTGATTTTCATAAGGTGACTTATACTCACCTAAACGGAGGGAGTATTCCTTAACCAGAGAATGTTGTGTCTCCCACTCACGCGCTAAAAAAAACTACGACACATTTTTTATCTGTTTGCATAGGTCCCACCCATCAGGAAGGATGGGCATGTACACGAACAGGTACGACTCATCAGTCTACCCGCATAGCCTTTTCGTTTAGTCTACCTAGCCGTCTAATCAACTGCCTGCACGCCACTTCTCCCATTTACTTCTCCATAGAGAACCGATTCTCCTCGGCTTCTTCACCTCCCCTTCGTCTTCATTTGCATCCAAACCCCACTGCGTTCACATTGTTTTAACCTCTTTAAATAATCATCTACTACTTCAGTTAGACTAGCCATCTAATCCTAATTCTCCAAACCATAGCCCTCCGTTCCAGTGGTTCCAAATGGCAGAAGAGATCGAGATGCAGGTTTTTAGCGTCCAACATGTCCTCATCGAAGGCTTGATGCGCATAGTTGCCACCGTCACCGTCCACCCAAGGGTTGTTCGGCAGTGGATCAACAATGTATCCAACTCCCTCGAAAAGGTAGAGACGAGGGCCATCGGTCTCGATGCAGAGTACACGGAGCGTGCCCCTGGGAAGATCCAGCGCGCCGCCGTCCTTCAGCTGTGCCACAAAGATGATGTTTTGGTGTACCACATCATACACTCCCTCCATACCACGTGAGCTTCACGATTTCTTGTCTCGGGAGGACGTATACTTCTGTGGGGCAGCCATCAAAGGGGACAAATAGAAGCTAGAGCCGTACAACCTTGATTTGAAAAGCATCGCTGACCTACAATCCAGAATCAAAATTCCTGTAGAAGATTGTGATAAACAGACACCATCCCTATTCGACGTAGAAACTTTTGTGCTCGGTACAAATCTTCAGAAGGGTGACGAGACAGTGGCATTAAGGTCGTCTGGATGGGAGAATTATCCCTTGACGTACGAGCGGATACAATATGCTGCCCTCGATGCCCGTGTGAGTTTGGAGATAGCTGCAAGGTCCAAAGAGCTTGTTGCGAAGCCGTCTCCCACAGAGAATGAGAACAAGAAGAAGAAGAAGAAAAGGTTGCACCAACAGGAGGGCATTATGGATGAATGAACTATTTCCTCTCTTGTAAAAAAAATTATTCCCTCTCAGTGTATATTGATATAGATGGACTATTTCGATGGTGTGCATGTCTTTGGAACAGAGTAGTAGCATGGGTCCTCTTGACTATAAGGAACTATTTATCCGCATAAATAGCTTTCTCTGCTACTCCTTCTAGTGATCGGTATGTAGTGCATGTGTTCGTAGACATGGCAGCGTGTCCATGGAAGTTCAACTACGGTGACCATCACGTTTCATCTTGCGATTCCCACGACGCCTCTCCAACCCACGGCACCACGCCCCCCGACGTGCGCCTCACCCCTCTCGGCTGCACCGCCCCTCTGCCTTTGTGTGCATGACATGTGGGCCACCTAAAATGTGGCGAGCATCAAGTTTCTACCACAGCCACCCGCGATTCCCACGATGCCGCTCGAACCCATGAAACCACATGTCCCCCGACCTGTGGCTCACCCCTCTTGGCCCAACTGCCCCTCTGCCTATGGGAGCATTACATGTGGACCAGTCACCTATCGGGTCCACATGTTATTGACTCAAAGGTAGGTGTAGTAAGGCGCTGAAGCTCAGTCCCGACGGCCCTGAGAGGGAAATGTAACTCCTGCGCCAGGGCTTGTGGTGCTCCCGCAGCACGAACTCGTGCCAAACTCGAGATTTGTTTCTTTACTATACATGCACGCAACGATTTAATGGACATTGTAATCTCAACATGTGATGGGGAGCTCTAAATTTGAATTTGAAACTTATAAAACGAAAAGATTCAAAACAAATAAACTGGGAGAGAGGGAGTATATCATAGGATATGTCCCATACAAAATAAGTCCCCTGGTTTGTCACCCCGAAGATGCGGTTAGGAAGGAGCACAACGTCTTCCTACTCGTACAGCAACAAATCGGCCGCAGACAGCATGGTCCGCCTTTGACCGCCATGTGCAAGGTTCATGCTATCTTATTCAATCTCACCGTGGTTCCATCGTACCAGTTCATGCGGTGGCCCGTTGCATGGCTGATCCCAATGTTGGACAAAGGTTCTACGGGAACGATGTCACCGTTGTAAATGTTGTGCAAATTGATGTTGGTACCCTCCCGTACATATGCAAGACAATCTCCACTCGCACCGAGCCTAACATGTGAACAATGGGCAGGGGAGAATTAGGAAATGGACACGGAAGTAGTCTTTAGAATGCATTTACTACGTGATCAAACTCATCTTACCTGCTCATTGGAGGAAATCCGAGTGCCCCTCAACGTCGGCATCTCAAGGGGTGTCAACTTGCAACTACGGCCACGTCATGCTGGAGAGACCCGTAAGGAAACATCCTCGTGTGTTCCACGGAACATCAAGATGCATTTGTATGGGTAGTTTATCTTGTGAGAGAAAAGGATGAACGAGGGAAGGCCTCTAGAGATAGAGATGGACACTACTACTACCAACGTGTTGGCCCGTGCATTGTAATGGATCCAAAGTAGTAGAATAATACTTGTTCACGTGCTTGAAATATAAACACTCTAGTTTTGATATACATGTGTCGACAGACATGACAGCTTGTCCATGGAAGTTGAACCACGACGACCATCACGTTTCTTGTTTCTACCACTGCCACACCCACACGCGATTCCCACGATGCTACTCCAACCCACGGCACGATGTCCCCCGACATGGACATGGATCCTCTGACGTGGCTATCACTGCCTTGCCCTGCCTTTCCTTCCCTGGCAGGTGGGACCCACGCTTATGGGTCCCACATGTCAGTGACAGAATGGTAGGATTGTTCGCGTTAGGGGATCCTCATCCCCCCGACGTGCCCCTCATCCCTCTCGGCCCCACCACTCCTCTGCCTTTGTGTGCATGACATGCGGGCCAGCTGAACTGCGGCGACCATCAACTTTCTACCACAGACACACCCGATTGGACGCGGTTTGCCTGCTCCGCTGCTGTGCTCCGATCCGTACTCCCGCACCATCGAATTTTCATCCAGCGGCTGTGACACATTTCATCCCGGGCATCAATCCTCAGCTGGAGTACTTATGTACTATAGGTAGTACCCGCCGGTGTGGCCATCTACGCCTCGTAACGCCCCGACGCCCAGCTATGGCACCCTCGCCATGGCCACGCCACCACCGGTCGGTTCATCTCGAACGAGTGAGTCGCGAACCACACCACCACCATGAGAATTACATGTGGGCCAGCTGCATTTAAGTTCTGCATGTCATTGACTCATATGCCGGGCACTAAGCCACCGAAGTTCGGTCCCGTGGGCCCCGAGAGGGAAATGTAACTCCCGCGGCATGCCTTGTGGTGCTCCCGCAGCACGAGCTCGTGCCAAAACTGGAATTTGTTTCTTACTACTACCAACTAGTGCTAGTAAGGTACACGTGCATTGCACGTATGAGATTCTAGTGGTTTGTGCATTATGCTTCTACATGTGGAGCTTTCTGGATTCTAACATGTGGTAAAATCTGGTGGATTGTAAGGTTAGTCAAGTTTGATTAACTTAGGTGAGTGTTTGGTTCAAGCCACACCTTAGGCAAGCCACACTAAGGCCCCACATGACATACACACAAAAAATGTGGCAAGATTCCCTTAGGCTTGCCAACTTATGGCTCTCATTTTGAAGAACTAATAACTTTGCCTAAGCTTAGTTGTGGCAAAGTTAGTCATGAATTAAGTTCAACCATGGAGTCTTCTAGATTATACATGTGGCAGAATCTGGTGGATGATATCCAACACCAGTAGTGCTCGGATTTGCCATCTTTGTAACGTCGGATTGACTTCATCCAATGACCAACTTTCAAAGTTTTTCACACACTATATAGGGGGTATAGATATAGATGTGCCGGTCCATTGCAATGGATCCAAAGTATATCTATTTAGTGGAGTGCACTCTAAACACATTATCTATTTATTTTCTCTAACCTTCCGTAGCCATGCAACCAAGCCACATAAGCTTCATGGGTGCCCCCCAGATCATATTATTCATACTACGTTGATTGAAAAAAAGATAAATCACCCAAAACAAGATCTTCCCGTTTTTTGTTCCTACGATGTTGTGTCGTGCACGTACCTACTAGTTGTATAGTGGTAGTACTAGTAATATAGTATTAGGAGTACAAACTTGGTACTAGTAGGAGTAGTACTAGTACGGAATGCTCCTACTCTATCAACGAGCCCCATCTGACACCAAATTTCTTGGCTTCTCTGCTACAACTAGATCTTCCCCTCGTTTCTGTTTTCCAACCCGGTGGCGGGCGGGGTGTCGGTTTGCTCAACGGCGGTCCCACATGAAAGTGAAAATGCTAGGCAACATGCCTTCCCTAAGCTATGTGTCGTGCCGGACGGGCCGTGTTGTACTCCCGATTCCCGGGCGTGTGGGGGTGCGACGCGAACGCGGCAGGCCTTTTGCTTTTACCAGCAATGTGCCCGTGCGTTGCGACGGATCCAAAGTAGTAGAATAGTAGTATTTGTTCACAAACTTGAAATAAATCACTATTGTTTTGATATACTCCTAATATATTACTCCCTCCGTACCTAAATATTTGTCTTTTTTGAGATTTCAAATGGACTATCACATACGGATTATATAGACATATTCTAGTGTTTCTAGCAAGATGCCCGCGCGTTGCACGAAGTTGATGGAAAAGGTAAGCACAACTTATAAATTGACGGATGGAGTACTAGTTACAGTGATGCATATAATTAAGCAAAGGGATCGCACATGTCGGTATTGACTGGAACGAGAATGCAACAGCACAATAAGAATTAAGGGCACGATGATGTGATCGCAGTGGTGGTTACAGAAGGCAAGAAGAAAGATGGATCCACGAACGTACGACCTCCTCCTCCTCAACTTAGTGCGTCAGGCCACCGACCGGCGGCTAAGGAGCGGCGGCTTTTGTGGCGAGGTCGAGGTGCTTCTCAGCAAAGGCATCCAAGGCTTCCAGCTGGTTGAGGAAGGCTAACGTCGTAGCGTCCTCACTAGCCTTGTAGATACCTATGTACACGATTTCCTCGTACACGTGGATGTGTAGGTCGACGAATTCTTGCAGGGCGAGGCGCCTCACGACGAGCGCGACCTCCAGGTGGACATTCTTCGTGGCATCGGCGGGCAGTCGCAGGGCCACCAGTGCTTGAAAGAGGTTCCGGCCATGGAGGCCAATTAGGGTGGCAGGCAATGAGGAGCCCGGGCGCGTGGGCTGGAGGAGTACAGCGATGTCGTCCGCGAGCTTCTTGAGGACGGTGAACTTGTTGCTGGTGGCAACGATCATCTGGTCTAACTAAGAGTCGTAGTTGGCGTCGACGGCGGCCATCCACCAGCCGGTCTCCAACACCGTCTAGAGACGATCCTCGGTGCCATGCCGCAGGCCGGCGTCATGGACCATCCAGCGCAGCCGCTGGCCTCTCACGCGCATCGCCGCCATGGGTCTGGTGTGAGCTCTTTTGCGCTTAGTGTAGGTGCTTAGGAAAATGCTTAGGTGCGTACGATGTGGTAGATGCATTGGAATGGAGGGGCGCCTTTATATGAGGGCAATGAGGGCAAACTGCGTTGCATTCACATCTTGTAGCCTCTTTTCCCAGACCTCCTCCCATTACTTTCCTCATGCATTAATTGAAGGAGGATGCATTGGCCGTTCAACATATCGGGAACCGCTACTCCCTCCCTCGTCTGCATTAAAGCCGTATCGGAAACTGCACCGCCCGCTGTCACATCGAATACTCCCTCTCTATATGTACCACCTTTTTTTAATTTCAAGTTTTTCTCCATGGCGCAATCCATTGATACTACTACTGTACAAAACTGTAGTATATACATTTTTTAAAAGGCTAGAGGGCGGGGCAGTCTAGCTCGGTCGGTTTCACGAGAGGCGAGGGCCTTTGTGATTTGACGGCTCATTACTGCTATCAAATCGAATAGTACTGTGCCGCCCACTCCACGCCGGCGCCTCCATTAAACCCCTCCGTTAAACAGACATGCAAACTGAGAATCCTACTCCGGCCACACGTCCGTTCATGAGCGGGCCGGAATTAAACGCAACACTGGCCGAGCTCCTCCCGTCCGCCCTCAGTTTAAACGAGGCTAGACACCGGCCAAGCTCCTACCGTCCTCCCTCTATTTACACGAGGCCATACAGACAGCGGGCAAGAATCGCACCCTCCGCCGCTCCCACATCTCCTCCTTCACCATTTTCTCCACTCTTCCGATGGCTTCTGATGAGCTGTTCTCCAGCATATTACCCGGCTGGGTGGCCCACCGAGCCCTCCGGATACGGGCGAGGCTGCTCGGTGCTTCACCAACCTCGCTTGGCCCGACGGAGCTAGTTGTCGCCCCAAGAAGGCGTGTGGTTCAGCAACTCGCCGCTCCAGTTCAGCTCGATGAGGAGTGGCGAGTTGCTCCATGCCGGCACGGCGGCGAGCACACCGGTACGGGCGCCATCGTTGCCGCGTCGTACCGCGCCACCAGTGTCTGTGGTGGCCGCGCCTCCTGTGTCTGTGGGCGCGCGTCCCGTGCCTGCGGCAGCGCCATGCAGGCTGAGACAGAAGCTGGGTGCATGGAGAGCGATGAGTCGGTGGCCAGCTTCTCCGTGTCCGCCGCCATCATCGAGGAGAAGTAGAACACGGGAGGCTGCCGCCACTTGGGACCCATGAAGGCCACCGCCGAGGCGACGACCGCGGATTCAGGTGGTTTCTTTGTTGCTTCGTCTCTTCCGAGGACCTTCGTCGACCTTGCAAGTGTCTGACGGACATGAGGAAGACAAAGGGATCCGTGGGCGGCCATTTAGAACTAAAATAAGTCTAGATACATCCATTTCTAGGACAAGTATTTCCAGACGGAGGGAGTTTTAATTATACAAGAGAGCCGGATTGGCACCTCTTAGTTCATGTAAATGTAATGAAATCCATCATGTTTATATGAAGATCCGGCTTTTTATACGAAATCCTTCATGCTTATATGAAATCAGTCCTTGTTTGCACGAATTTCATCTGGTTGGTTAGAGTTGTAAAAATGTATGCCGCTGGCGTTTGATGTCGTCCTCCGCTTAAGGAAGCGGGAGGAAATTTGCCGGCCGCCATTGGAGATGCTCTTTATGCTGGAAATAATAGAGTGACATCCAATCCATTTGAGTTAATTGCCTGTATGATTGTCCCTCTATAAAAAGTTAATTGCATGTACAGTGTACACGTGACTTGCAGGGTGGCTACAGCTTCGTACAGAAAGTTAAAAAGAAACAAGTACATCCTTAATCTTGTATTCTAAGTACTCTGTGGGTTCCACTGTCAGTACAGTAGCGAAAGAAGTATATATTAAATAAGTAGAGTAATATATAATATAAAAATATAAAGTTAAAAGACAGAATTCGAACTCATGTCATCGTGTTGCGAGCATCCGGCGCTAACCAGCCCAACACATTTTTGTTGTAAACCATGCTAGAGATATATCTCCATGTCTACTCTTATATATACTCCATTCGTTCCTAAATATTTGTCTTTTCAGATTTCAAATGGACTACCACATACGGATGTGTATGTAGGCATATTTTAGAGTGTAGATTCACTCATTTTGCTCCGTATGTCTTTTCAGGAAGGGGTCAGATTTGTCCTTGATTTATTTATGAGGTATCCAGATGGCACTGCACCGCCAAGAAAAGAGGGTAACATCAAAATTATGGACTAATTTTTTGAGTATGTTGGTAAGGTCCGGTCATAGTCACTTGCTGAAATCTCTGAAAAGACAAATACTCCCTCCGTCCGGAATTACTTGTCATCAAAATGGATAAAAGGAAATGTATCTAGACGTATTTTAGTTTTAGATACATCTCTTTTTATCCATTTTGATGACAAGTATTTTTGGACGGAGGGAGTAGAAAACAGAGTTGGTGATGATGGTGTGTGTGCCATCCTGCAATATAGGCCGTCGGATTTATATCTAACGGATAGGAAAGGAACTATGGCAATTTTGCAAAAATATACCCACACGTCTCTCCGCATTTGCAAATAAGGCCTTCCCTCGTTCAACCTTTTCTCTCACAAGATAAACTACTCATACAAATGCATCTTGATGTTCCGTGCAACGCACGGGCAGCTAGCTAATTTATTTTAAAATAGTTGCTGCGATAATTGGGTTGAAGTGATATATTTTATGTCTGCCCCGAATGGTTTCAGATTCACTAGTAGTAACAAAGAAAAGGTCACCTTGTTAATTAACAGAAAACAGGGTGAAAACTATCACATGAGGCCGGTAAAAACAAGGCACACTGGGTTCAGTGTTATCGTCACTATAGCTGTGCGCACGCGAGAAGTCAACATATCGAGGGGGCTACCGAGCGAGGCACCGAGACACAATGTTTGAGAGAGAAACCAATTGACAGATTATGATCAAATCGAGTTGTCACCCTTCTGCTATCATTGTTGGGGGGAGGGAGAGAAATACGTATTGAGAGTGTGCGCGGTAGGCACAGAGGCACAACTAGCGAGTGTGTGTGTATGTGTGTGTGTTTGAAAGAGGAGTAGATAGATTATTATCAAGATTGATGTGCCACCCTACTCCTTCGGTGCCGGGTAGTGTGTGTGTGTATGTTTGAGAGAGAAGCCAGTCGATAGATTAGTGTGTGGGTGTGGGGGGGCAGTGGTACTCACATATCTCTACTCTTATAAAAAAACAGAGTTGGTGATGATGGTGTTCCTGCCATCCTGCAATATAGGCCATCCGATTTATATCCGACGGATAGGAAGGAAACTATGGCAATTTTGTAAGAAGATACCCACACCCCTCTCCGCATTTGCAAATAAGGCATTCCCTCGTTCATCCTTTTCTCCCACAAGATAAACTTCTCATACAAATGCATCTTGATGTTCCGTGCAACGCATGGGCATCTTGCTAGTAGGGAGAAGGAGTTTGTGTGACACATATCTAGCTATATTAAGGGATAGGTAGATAGCATATGTGTGAGAGACATTATTATACTTTGAGACATTAGTGGTTGTGGGTGGGCGGAATTAAAGGGGTGGGCGTGTTAGACATAGAAAGCGTGTGTGTTTCTGTGTGAGAGACTTGTAGGACGGGGTAGAAAGACGAATTTAACACCGACGGAGGGAGTGAAATACACGAAGTGCACGTGTGTGATTACGATGCCCACAGGGAAATGAGATATGTATGCATGTGAGAGAGATTGCACAATTCATTCACGTATCACTATCTAGCGATCGTGGACGTGCATCGCTTGAACATAAGTCAATATCTACTTCGTATCGTGGCCAAAGGTACAATATCGATTCAACGCTATAAAGATTGGACACTCACATATCACATTTTTTATATTTAAATAAACCTTTTTAGTTGTGCATGCCACAGTTACAGTGATGTTTCTTCAAATAACCAATGTAGCTATCATGTACATGCACCATTGTTACTCTTGCATTCAAATTCATTAGTCTTGGATGATTTAAGTTTCTATTTTGAGTAATATATGTAATATTCATATATGAATTCAACGGGTACGCAATTTATGAAATGGAGGCTATGTAATCATATGAGGTAACACTTTTAAGTAACTAACTACAATATCTCCATTTCTTTTTGTGCGCCTCTACACTAACACGTCAATGCATTATGTTTATAGTAAATAACCAATGGCACTAAATTATCTATTTACACGAGAAATACATAGGCTGAGCGTTTGATCCCTTTTTTATGAACGCGCCACTACACCCGTATGATTGGTCGCGCCCGTGTGAACGTCCAAGTTATCGGCGCATCATCCCGAGTTATTGTCTTTTTTCTGGGGTGGACTTCACACAAGTTATTAACTGCTGACGCGTGCCCCGTGTACACAGTCTAGCATGACCTTCCTGCTAGCACGGTCCAAAATTAGTTGAAACTAGATACGAACTATCCCACGGGCGGCAAAATCTCCCGCCTCCTTCTAAAATTTCTGCCACCTTAGTCTTTAGCATGCGAAATCCCCCTTTTTGTCCTTGGTGCACGGAGACCAACAGTTACAATACCGCCCTCATCTACATGATAGGTCGGGGCTGCTTTGGTAACTTCTAGTTCCCCCACTACACGGCACCCCCATTTCCTCTCCCCCTCCCGCAGAAACGACTAACTCCACAGCACCAGAGCATCTTACATCACACCGTCCGTACTTCATCGCCCTTTCTCCCCTCCCCTCTCAAAACCCTAGACTGCTCATCCACCGGCGTACCATAGCCCATTCACTGCCAGCGGTGTCCACCTCGCCGGATCTGCTTCTGCGGCCGCATCTACCCCTCCCACCTCCCCTAGAAACAAGTAGACTGCTCATCCACCACTGTACCACAGCCAATTCAGTGCCGGCCCTGTCCATGGCGCCAGATCTGCTTCGCCGGTACTCTTGTCAACCGTCGCGCATCTGCAGTGGCTCATTTGTACTCCCCACCGGAGACGCTTCGTCCACACCCCCCGGAGCCTCCCCACTGACTCCCCCGTCGACGGCCTCTGATCCTCTTCGCCGACACCTTCCTCAAACCTACCGGAGCCGCTTCGACGACACCTTCCTCAACCCTACCGGAGCCGCATCGCCGACACCATCGTCAACCCTACCAGAGTAGCTTCGCCTATACAATTCTCAACCCTACCGGGGCCGCTTTGCCAACTCACAAGCCCACGGCCTCAGATCTGCTTCCTCGCACCCTCATCCAACCTACCGGAGCAGCTTCTGCCGCCCCGTCCACGGCCGCAGATCCGCATCGTCGACACCACCCTTAGCCCAACCACCGAAGCAGCTTCTGACGCCCCGTCCATGGCCGCAGATCTGCATCATCGACACCATCCTTAACCCAACCACCGGAGCAGCTTCTGATGCCTCGTCCACGGCCGTAGATCCGCGTCGTCGACACCATCCTTAATCCAACCACCGGAGCAGCTTCACCTATGCCCTCGTCCACGGCCACAGATCCGCTTTGCCCACACCGTAGTCCACCCTACCGGAGCCGCTCCACAAACACCCTACTCGACGGTTCTAGATCTCCTTACCAGACCCCGACAGCCAGCACAGCGTCATCACCCTCGACGTTTCTAACCTGATTCCCACTGTCTGGAGAGATGCCAAGCACCCGCCACGGCCTAGGTACTTGTCACCTTTAAACCCGTCCAGCATCACCTGTCCGATGTACTTCAAATATACTAATTGGTCGCTGTTACCTGTTATGCAACTGGCAAAAACTACAAGGACGATGTTTCTTCTGGATCTAACAGCTTGGCCAACCAAGATCCTGGACTGAGGCATTACTATGATCTTGTAAGTGCGTCTCTCTCTCTTGTATTGTTCTGTGCCTGCCAGCGTGCTTTGCTAGGATTTTCGACCAGTAATCCCTTTGTGCAGACAATGATTTCTACTACTGGCTGCTAAATTAGATATGTAGATGTCATACATGATACTACCTCGTACCTCCGTTCCTAAATATAAATCTTTCTAGAGATTCCACTATAGGCTACATACGGAGCAAAATGAGTGAATTTACACTCGAAAATGCATCTATATACATCTGTATGTGGTCCATACTGGAATCTCTACAAAGACATATATTTAGGAATAGGGGAAGTACATTACACAAAATCGTAGGTGGCATGTAGGAATTCCAGTGCACTACATTAGGCTCCCTTAGAGTGCCTGCTAGTCCAGCATACAGAGTCATGGCTAGTTTATGGTACGCACACAATCGTTAATTGGTGGTTTAAATATGCGCAAGGGATATGCAATGTAGTATCATGTAGAGATGTCTGAAATTAGCCGTGTCAACTTGCAGATAGGGTTACACAATGAAAAAGTACAAGATGTATGTGGCAATTTCATGGAACATCGCAAAAAAGGAGAGGCAGCGGTGAGCCTATATAGTGTGCTATGGTACGTCACTCCTCCATTGCAATCATCGTGACATGTTATTTGTATGTCAGTTCTATTAGCCAAGTTTCTTAGGGATAGTTATTATGAGTTATCCTAAGAAAACAAGCACCTGTGAATATAAGCTCCATGTAATAAGCCAACCAGTTCTTTTCATTGCGTTTTCAGCTTATCTTTGGTATGATCAGTGGAAAGTCTAGATTGCATTATATTTTTTTCATTTTGCTGCCCATATGGAAATTAATTTGACTTGCAAACATCACGAATTGAACCCAGTGCAGTAATTAATATGATAGGAAAACAGACCATCACTATTTGCTCAAAATGCATATACAAAGATACCATCTACTTGGCACAATCTACTTTGGTCAATGTTTTCCATAGATATCCCAGTACCTAATTTAAATGAAGAACACATGACCCACATTTAAATGAAGAACAATTATTTATTGAAATTCGATGGTCCAAGTGGCTGGTTATTATCGTATAGCAGCACCACCTGAAAACATCATATAGCAGCAGCAGCTCATAGCAACTCATCATACAGCAGCAGCAGTCTGCAATTCATCATATACCAGCAGCAGCTCATAGCAATTCATCATATAGCAGCAGCAGGAGCAGCTCATAGCAATTCATCATATAGCAGCAGTAGGAGCAGCTCATAGCAATTCATCATATAGTAGCAGCAGGAGCAGCTTGTAGCAACTCAGCATATAGCAGCAGCTCATAACAATTCATCATATAGCAGCAGCAGCTCATAGCAACTCATCATACAGCAGCAGCTGCTCATAGCAATGCATCATATAGCAGCAGCAGGAGCAGCTCATAGCAATGCATCATATAGCAGCAGCAGAAGCAGCTCATAGCAATTCATCGTATAGTGGATCGGAATGAAAATTTGGCAAAAAATCAGAGGATATCCTCACCTTGTTGGATGAGCTCATCCTTCAACAGCACCTCAAGGCCATGGCCTGGGAGGAGGGGAGGGGGAATAAGGTGCCTTCTACCGCAGTGTGGCATCAACCGTAGTTGTGCAGCGCCCGCCGGAGTAGTGCGTTGGACGAACCACAGTGGAGCAACTGCTGGAGACCATAAGAATGAGGGGCGGTGCCAGAGGGAGGAGCAGCCAGGGAGATTTGCCCCTACCCGCCAGCCATGTAGCCTAGCTAGACATAGCATCGTTGAGCACCAGGCCAGATGGGACCAGTGGCGACGGCTCACTGGAGGAACCCTAGTGCTGCAGGCAGGGGATTGAGGTAGAGGGAAAGGGGAGAGGAGATGCAAGCGGGCAGGGCAATGAATGCTTGCGTGTTTGTTTTTACTTGAGGGTCAGGTGTGACACGGGCGTCAGCAGTTGCATTTTGAGTATAATATAGGCAGACAACAGAGTCATTTCACTATTCCCCTTCCCTTCAATTTTTAGTTAGGTTCTACCCGAAACACCCCCCTCCAAAGCGAAATTAGTTAAACCCAAGCCCATAACTCAAATGACTTCTTTACATCTTTTATGGCTTATTTTGACAATATGCCCTGAAAAGGCGGAATCGAACTGGCCCTTAACCTGCAATTCAATTGTGCGTGCAATGATGAATCACTCATGCCTGCTATTTGTACATTTAGGCATCATCATACATGGCATAACCTAATACATGTGCATTCCATTATAGAATCTGGAATATGCAATGTTTATGTTAGTTCATACATTGCACATGATGTTTAAATGCCCCTTAAATCTGGTTAGTCAAGTGATGGTCTTTAAGCCTCCTTCTTTGCTTCTTTTCTTGATATGTAAGATTTGCTCACACATCTGTTCAATTGCTTGTTTGCATCAGCCAGCCATACTAGGACTGTTTGCTTTGATTAGTTGTTGTTCTTGACCTAACACTCTAACAGAGCTTGTCAATGATTTAAACACTACGGGCTATTGTAGTGGGGCCTTGTCTAACTCATAGGTGACATAAAGGTTTGACTGTACACTATAGTAGGCTCTCCAAGAGTACTTGGAGATCCAGTTCGAAGGTATGCCTAGTTTTTACATAGTGCAGACATAGTAAATGCTCATTTCATTGTGTGCAAGTGCAAGAGATGCGGCATGTTTCATTATGTGTTGTTGTTTTGTTATAATCTCATCCTCTTGTGTTCACAGACTAGAAAGTATGCATATTTATCTTCCAAGGAGACGAGTAACTAGTTTGTGTCACCTTGTAGAGGGGGTGCAATGAAGATAAGATTGAGGATTTCCAAGTACAAGATGTTAGGAAGGAGCCTTGTAAGAGAAGTAGGAGCTGCGCTGAGCCTCTTCAACCTGCTAACGTAAGTCACTGTATGCAACTCAACAGTTCAATTCCGTGTTAGTTTCAGGCATAGTTAATTTTCTCTTTTCAATTTCTTTATTTGTCCTTAGTTAATGAGATTCCCAAATAATCATGCCTGATATTCGGTACTTGTATCACTATTAGTTGACATAATTAAAGGCCTTACCATTTAATTACTCTGCTGAAGTGTGCCTGAAGCTTTGAAGTCTATTAACCAACTATTATTGCATGAGGCTCACAATCTAGTTTATACTACGCTAATGATTGCATAGTTTTGCCTGTTGTAGTATGTTTGTATGAAACCTCTGTTGTTCATTATGCTCCCTAAGACTTTAATTGAGGCACAGAATGGCCAACTGCTTGCTTACTTATACGCAACGTGCTGTCTAAATTTGTAACTTGTCTGTGTTTTTGATTGGTCCCCAACATCATGCTCCTCTGGTGAGCTAAGAGGGATTTCTATATGCAGGCTGCACAGACAATCTTTTTTATAATTTTTAAAATATCACCTGCTTATGCTTCAAGCGTGTAACATTTTTTTAAAGTGACGTGTAACATTATTGTTTGTCCTGTTTTGCCACGTAGTACAAAATAGTGTCTTGTTCGCTTCACTGTTGTAACTATATTTTTGCCCTAGTCATGTGTACTTACAGAAACATTTCAGGATGAAGTGACATCAACAAAAAGATCTGCGACCAGTGCGGCATGGCCGTTGCCGAATGATTATGGATTGGAATTGGAATGTGCTGATGTTCTCGAGCATCAACTAGAGGTGGCAAGACAACGTGTACATGATTGTCAACGTATAATCAACAAGTTGAGACTGGACATGCAGGTATTAGATGCAGGAGTCAAAAAAATGAAACAATACACTGAGGTAACCATGAAGGAATTGAAGATTTCGTAGACTGAAATTTGTGCTATCTGAATCCGGCCAATCCTATTTTCTGAAGAGATTATAGTTCAAATGGAGTTAAGTTGATGCACGTCCATGATGTATCAGCTGTATTTGCCCAGTGTATGTAATTTGCTGTTTGTGTATGCTTTATTATCACTTGTGCCGAACCATAATGCCTAGTGGGTATAATCGGCTGTAATTTCTTTATTGTATAGTGTAGGATTATTCTACCTTTCTATGCCTTGATCTCTTTGTTGTATAGTGTATGCTTTTTAGAGGTGATAGTATTGAGTAGGATAATTCTTTGAATATGCTATATTGTTCAAACGGGGGCCAACTCGCCCGACCATGGCCCTTCACGGGCCATCGAATCCATGGGCCTTGTACATCTCGTAGGATCCATGGGCCTTCTACATCTCGTAGGATCCATGGGCCGTCTGACTCATTTAGGGTCTTGTACGGGCCTTTAATGGGCCATAGACGGGCCTTTAATGGAAATTGTACGTTTTATGGGCTGACCATAACGGGTCGTTAATACGCCGTATTTGGTGATGCTATGAAAATGGCCTAACAGACTAACAGTCCACAAATCGGCCGACTGTAATGACGGGCTGAATTTGGCCCACAAGCAGAAAATGACAGTAACGGGCCGTAAGTAACCGAATGCTGCAAATGAGCCCAAGAATAAATGGGCCATGAGAAGGCCGAAAGTTAACTTGGGCTGGAAACGGCCCAACGGAATAACGGGCCGTTAATGGGTATAAAGTGATACACTGTTCATTACGGGCCAGTTTCACCACGGGCCGTTAATGGGTGTAAAGTAATAGACTGTTCATTACGGGCCAGTTTCAGCATGGGCCGCTAATGGGCCAAGAGTTACAAAGGTCCTTATATGGGCCGAAAGACATCATGGGCTATACATGGGGCAGAAGTGAAAACAGGCTGGAATCATATTGGATGGCCCAGATGACGCTACTGGGCCTAATTCGGATAGGGCGTAACGGGCCTTGGGTTAGCGGGCTGTAAATGGGCTATATGCGAACAGGCCGTGACCAGGCTTTCCATGGGCCGGCCCGCCAGCTTTTGACCAAGTCAAACGGGCTGGCCTTTTCACAGGAATGGGCCACTGTTGGACCGTGCCACGTGTCGACGTATCATAGGCGCCTTCTATCCAGTGAGTGGATGATATCCGTCCCAACGATGAGCCGACACGTGTTTCCTCTAGCCAATGATGATTTTACACGCGGAAAATCCCCATTGGTCGGGGCTGTTAATGGGTTATCGGATCCAAAACCCGACCTGATAGCTTAACGCCGTTCCGTTACGGTGGATGCCATGTGTCGGTCACCCTTGACGAAAGCACTTCTGTGACACATGATTTATCGTCATGGAAGTGGACACTTCCGTGGTGATAATTTTGGTAATGTCATGCAACACTTCTAGGACAACACAGGTATGATTATCTTGATTCTGCATAAATTTGTCATGGATGTACATGCATGATGAAAAACGCGACCTACTGTGACAAACACGTATCATCACGGAAGTGTATTTTTTTGTAGTGCAAGTGAGGAAACTGATAAGGATTATTAGCAAAAAGATATGAATGGTGGCAAGCAAATTATTTGTTTATGCTCTATCCAACACAACAGTGAGATGTAGGATTGTAACTACAAACTCTGCAACCTTCTCTTTTTACTGCCCATAATGAGTTGTTAGACAACGATGTCTGAATCTTTTTCGTTCCCAGTGGTTCCCAAAGTAGTTCAGTCAAGATTACCTCGCAAAGTACATGATTGGTGGACATGCAATGAAGGTTAAAGTATTTCCTCCATACTACAATGAGCATCGAGAAGTCGTAATGAAGACAGTGAAGGATGGACGGGCAGCCATCACAAGGGGTTGGCCTAGAGTCATGCGTGCATTACGCATGGAGGAGGGCACAATATGGGAAGCAACCAGAATGTCTTTTGCCTCTCTCTTTACAGTCTTTAGTACAACTGTGGTTCATCATTCTTTACCTAGTGCTTCTATAGTTCTTTAGTATATGTACATGTGCATCGAATTATGCATTTGTTGTTGAACCTATATTTGTAATAAACATGGTTGGATATGAAATAAGTGATTGCCTACTTTCAGATTCAAAACATGTGATTTTTAAATTAGGGATTACACTGCACACGGTTTGTGAAAGTGAAACGTCTGCGATAGACGTGGAGATGAGAAACGTTTCTAGGATCCACTATGTGTGCGATCAATCTCCACTGTGTTAGGCCACCTTATGCAAACGTTTACCACATAATAATTGTGTGTGATGGACAACCTTTGCCACAAAATTTCTTCTACGAACCGTGTGCGATGCATTCAATAACGCAAACGATAAAATTGTTAATATCGTGTGCAATGGCAATGCTATCACAAACGATTTAACGGGAAATATTGTGTGTGGTGTACCCGTGAATGGAAACGTTTTCCTTGGAGCGACTGTGTAGGATGTACATACGAATGGAAACGTTTAGCAGGGACTGACTGTGTGGGATGCACTTGCGACCGGAAACAATTTCGCCTGTATAATTGTATTTTTTAGCTCTACTGTATGTATTTCCATATTTGAGCACTCGCCGGTCACACACGAACTCATTTTGCCGAGCGTGCGTGCTAGGAGGGCCATATCCCCAACGGTTTCTAGGTCGTGTGGGAAGGACCCCCCCTATCGCCATCACTCACTAGGCGATGGTTCCAAATGTCGTCGCGGAAAAGGGTTTAAAATTGTTTGTATAGCACCGACGCATACCAGTGCCAGTTGTGCTCTAATGGAGGCTGTCTTGTTAGGATCCGTCAGGTGCACTTGAAATTTAACTATTTCGCCTGGTGGTTTGAAAGAAGTGGACTTGGGCCTCTTATCGAGGATTACATCATCCTTGTCCACTATGGACCGCAGAGTGGTTAAGTCCTCGGCTGCGAGGGCCTCAGATAGTGCCTCGAGGGCCAAGGATGCAGTTTTGCTTTCGGCACAGAGTGCTATATCCGGATCACTGGTGATGGTGATAAATCCGTTTGGCCCTGGCATTTTGAACTTCATGTACCCGTAATGGGGTATTGCTTGAAAGTGTGTGAAGGCATCTCGCCCCAACAGGGTGTGATATCCACTATTGAAAGGTGCCACGTGGAAGAGTAACTCTTCGGACTTGTAGTTCTCCGGTGTGCTGAATACTACATCAAGTTTAATTTTCCCCAAGCATCGTGCTTCTCGCCTGGGGATAATGCCTCGAAAGGTGGTGCTGCTTTGCTCGATGCAACTCTTGTCCATTTGCATTTTATTGAGCGTGTCCTCGTAGATGAGGTTCAGTCTGCTACCGCCGTGCATGAGCACCTTAGAGAGCCTAAAGCCATCCACAATTGGGTTTAAGACCAAGGCGGCAGGTGCTCGTACTGATCTGGCCCTTGGTTCATCGTCGACAGTAAAATTTATTGCCATATCGTTCCAAGATTTATTGCGGCTACTTGGTTGACTTCAGCGAGGTCGCGGAGCACCCTTTTGCTCCGATTATTTGAAGAATAGGTCTCGAAGACCGTAAAGACATTGAGATCATCGTTTTCCGAAGAGTGTGTCTCCAGGGTGATGTTGGTGAGGATAGCCTCGCCGCTCTTAGCCACTTGCCGGAGCACCCAACATGCCTGAAGGCTATGTGTTGGTTCGGTATTTGGCGTAGTGTGTATCTGACAGGGCTTGTTGAGCAATTTGTCAAGGACAGTTCTATGTCCTATGAAGGATTTTATTCTCTTGTCAATGAGATGATGATCGGGTGGCCCGTAAGGGTGCATCCTTTTTGCCCGTACGGTGGGCTGCTTAAAGGCAGGAGGATCCCATCGGGCTGTCTGGGCTTTCCAAGCGCTTTCCATTGTGCAGTACTTCTGTACTATGTGTGCCAAATCTGCAAAGTGCAGTATGCGGCAGCGGTTGAGGGTACTGAGGACTCCCTCGTCCGTACAGTTGCGGCTAAAAACTGAAACCGCATCGTTGTCGCAGCAATCTTTAATCTTGTTTTTAACAAGGAGGAACCTGGCCCAGAAGTGATGGGCTGTTTCCTGAGGTTGATGTCGTACATACATTAGGTCACATACATATGGAGGACCTGAATTGCTTGAGGAATATTGCTTGTGGTGGGTGGGCAGGCTAAAATCCGAACCCTGACCCGCCATTGGATCTGGAGTTTGAAGAATCTCCGAGGTCACTAGTCCAGGATCCGGAGGGTCCTGGAGACTTTCGGCTCGACGCCTGATTCTATGTTCGGAGGACATATGGTCTCTTCCCGAAGATGGGTATCCGGCATGCAGGGCTCGGAAATCCGAACATAGCTTGTTCTAAACTTAGGGGAAGAAGTATTCTCAGCTTGCTCCTCCACGACCGCTACCTGATGGGTGATCGGCGGGGACTTGATTTCCCTCTGATCGGTTCTAAGCCCAATCTGACCATAGTCCGTTGCGACTCCCAAGGTGGCAATGCGATCCAACAGTCCATGGGGGCTGCCTTTGGCAATCGAGACATCTGTCGGATCCATCTTTTTGGAGTGTTTGAGGCTGATGCGGAGGTGATGTTTGGCAATCGCGGGGGCTGCCTTTGGCTTAATGGCCAAGCGGGCGCCCATGGTGAAGCCGCCAAGCTGGAGGACCTGTCCTGGAGCTGGGGCCCTTCCATAGGTGATGCTGTAATTAATGGAAAGGCGATCCATCGATCCTTCCATCGACGACACAGAGGAACTCTCAATGAAAGCACCAATGTCTGTGTCAAAACCGACTGATCTCAGGTAGGGGGTCCCGAACTATGTGTCTGAGGATCGAAGGTAACAGGAGACAAAGGGGACACGATGTTTACCCAGGTTTGGGCCCTTTTAATGGAGGTAAAACCCTACTTCCTGCTTGATTGAATTTTATGAATATAGGGGTTGCAAGAGTTGATCTACCTCGAGATCATAATGGCTAAACCCTAGATGTCTAGCCAATATGAATTCCGATCATCTCTACGGACTAAACCCTCCGGTTTATATAGACACCGGAGGGCCTAGGGTTGTACAGAGTCAGTTTAGAGAGGAAGGAAACTACACATCTGGACGCCAATTTTGCCATCCACGCAAAGGAGAGTCCCATCCGGACACGAGGGAAGGCTTTCTACTTTGTATTTTTACGGCCCATCAGTCCGGCCCATAACACACGGGCCGGACACCTGAGGACCCCTTAATCCAGGACTCCCTCACATCTCACATGATGATCAGACATGGTTTAGTTGATATGGATCACGTGATCATTTAGATGACTCGAGGGATGTCTATCTAAGTGGGAGTTATTAAGTAATATGATTAACTGAACTTAACTTACCATGAACTTAGTCCTGATAGTATTTGCATATCTATGTTGTAGATCAATAGCTCTCGTATAGATCCCCTATTTTATTTTTTGATATGTTCCTAGAGAAAAACTATGTTGAAAGATGATAGTAGCAATGATGCAGTCTGGGTCCGTGATCTGAGGATTATCCTCATTGCTGCAAAGAAAAATTATGTTCTTGATGCACTGCTACGTGACATACCTATTGCAGGAGCAGATGGAGACGTTATGAACGTTTGACAAGCTCGGTATGATGACTACTTCATAGTTTAGTGCACCATGCTTTATGGCTTAGAACCGGGACTTCAAAAAAATTTTGAACGCCATGGAGCATATGAGATGTTCCAAGAGCTGAAAATGATATTTCAAACTCATGCCCATGTTAAGAGGTATGAGACCTCTAGCAAGTACTTTGCCTACAAGATGGAGGAGAATAGCCCAGCTAGTGAGCATGTGCTCATAATGTATGGGTACTACAATCACATGAATCAAGTGGGAGTTAATCTTCCAGAGAAGATAGTGATTGATAGAGTTCTCTAGTCACTATCACCAAGTTACTAGAACTTCGTGATGAACTATAATATGCAAGGGATGAAGAAAACGATTCCCAAAGCTCTTCGCGATGCTGAAATCAGCGAAGGTAGAAATCAAGAAATAGCATCAAGTGTTGATGGTTAACAAGACTACTAGTTTCAAGAAAAAGGGCAAGAAAGAAAGTGAACTTCAAGAAGAATGGCAAGCAAGTTACCACTCCTGTGAAGAAGCCCAAAGCAAGACCCAAACCTGAAACTGAGTGCTTATACTGCAATGGAAATGGTCACTGGAAGCGGAACTACCCCAAATACTTGCCTGATAAGAAGGATGGCAAAGTGAACAAAGGTATATTTCATATACATGTTATTTATGTGTACTTTACTAGTGTTCATAGTAACCCCAGGGTATTTGATACCGGTTCAGTTGCTAAATTAGTAACTCAAAATAGGAGTTGCAAAATAAACAGAGACTAGTTAAGGGCGAGGTGACAATGTGTGTTGGAAGTGATTCCAAGGTTGATAAGATCACCATCGCACACTCCCTCTACCTTTGGGATTAGTGTTGGACCTAAATAAATGTTATTTGGTGTTTGCGTTGAGCATGAATATGATTGGATCATGTTTACTGCGATACAGTTATTCATGTAAGTCAGAGAATAATTATTGTTCTGTTTACATGAATAAAACCTTCTATGGTCATACACTCAATATAAATGGTTTATTGAATCTCGATCGTAGTGATACACATATTCATAATATTGATGCCAAAAGATGCAAAGTTGATAATGATAGTGCAACATACTTCTGGCACTGTCGTTTAGGTCATATTGGTGTAAAGCGCATGAAGAAACTCCATGCATATGGACTTTTGGAATCACTAGATTATGAATCATTTGATGCTTGAGCACCATGCCTCGTGGGCAAGATGACTAAGACTCCGTTCTCCGGAACAATGGAGCGAGCCACTGACTTATTGGAAATCATATATACCGATTTATGCGGTCGGGTGAGTGTTGAGGCTTGCGGCATGTATCGTTATTTTCTGACCTTCACAGATGATTTGAGTAGATATGGGTATATCTACTTAATGAAACACAAGTCTGAAACATTTGAAATGTTCAAAGAATTTCAGAATGAAGTGGAGAATCATCGTAACAAGAAAATAAAGTTTCTACGATCTAATCACGGAGGGGAATATTTGAGTTACGAGTTTGGCCTTCATTTAAAACAACGTGGAATAGTTTCACAACTCATGCCACCTGGAACACCACAACATAATGGTGTGCCGGAATGTCATAACCATACTTTATTGGATATGGTGCGATCTATGATGTCTCTTATTGATTTACCACTATCGTTTTGGGGTTATGCATTAGAGACAGCTGCATTCACGTTAAATAGGGCACCCTCTAAATCCGTTGAGACGACGCCTTATGAACAGTGGTTTGGCAAGAAACCTAAGGTGTCGTTTCTTAAAGTTTGGGGTTGTGATGCTTATGTGAAAAAGCTTCAGCCTGATAAGCTCGAACCCAAATTGGAGAAGTACGTCTCCATAGGATACCCAAAAGAAACTGTTGGGTACACCTTCTATCACAGATCTAAAGGCAAGATCTTTGTTGCTAAGAATGGATCCTTTCTAGAGAAGGAGTTTCTCTCGAAAGAAGTGAGTGGGAGGAAAGTATAACTTGATGAGGTAATTGTACCTTCTCTCGAATTGGAAAGTAGCCCATCACAGATAACTGATACATCTCTAATGTATCTATAATTTTTGATTGTTCCATGCTATTATATTATCTATTTTGGATGTTAATGGGCTTTATTTTGCACTTTTCTATTATTTTTGGGACTAACCTATTAACCGGAGGCCTGGCCCAAATTGTTGGGGTTTTTTTTGCCTATTTCAGTGTTTCGCAGAAAAGGAATATCAAACGGAGTCCAAACGGAAGGAAACCTTCGGGAGCATGATTTTTGGAACAAACGTGATCCAGAGGACTTGGAGTGGACGTCAAGCAATCAACGAGGATCCACGAGGCAAGGGGGCGCGCCCTCCCCCCTCGTGGCTCCATCGACCTACTTCTTCCTCCTATATATGCCTAAGCACCCCCAAACCATCGATGAGCACCACGAAACCCTATTTCCACCACCGCAACCTTCTGTACCCAAGAGATCCCATTTTGGGGCCTTTTCCGGAGCTCCGCCCAAGGCAACCCAAGGTAAAATCCAAGGACAACCAAAAGCCCCTCTTTCGTCTTCGTCCATCGGAAACTTTACTTGGAGTTATATTTTTATTTGCCACATGATATGTGTTTTTCTTGGAGCGTCTTGTATGATCCGAGTCTTTGCTTTTTAGTTTACCACAATCATCCTTGTTGTACACACATTTTGGGAGACACGCACATGAATTGGAATTTATTAGAATACTCTATGTGCTTCACTTATATCTTTTGAGTTGGATAATTTTTGCTCTAGTGCTTCGCTTATATCTTTTAGAGCACGGCGGTGGTTCTATTTTATAGAAATAATTGATCTCTCATGCTTCACTTATATCATTTTGAGAGTCTTTTAGAACGGCATGGTAATTCACTTTTGCTATAAATTTTAAATGCTAAGGGAAATTGGATGGTTGATAGATGATTTTGAGATATAAAGGTGGTAATATTAGAGGTGTGTTAGTTGAGTAATTGTGAAATTGATGAATACTTGTGTTGAAGTTGGCAAGTCCCGTAGCATGCACGTATGGTAAACGTTATGTGACAAATTTGAAGCATGAGGTGTTCTTTGATTGCTTTCCTTATGAGTGGCAGTCGGGGACGAGCGATGGTCTTTTCCTACCAATCTATCCCCCTAGGAGCATGCGTGTAGTGCTTGGTTTTGATGACTTGTAGAATTTTGCAATAAGTATGTGAGTTCTTTATGACTAATGTTGAGTCCATGGATTGTACGCACTCTCACCCGTCCATCATTGCTAGCCTGTTCGATACCGTGCATTGCCCTTTCTCACCTTGAGAAGTTGGTGCAAACTTCGTCGGTGCATCCAAACCCCGTGATATGATACGCTCTATCACACATAAGCCTCCTTATATCTTCCTCAAAACAGCCACCATACCTACCTATTATGGCATTTCCATAGCCATTCCGAGATATATTGCCATGCAACTTTCCACCGTTCCATTTATTATGACACGCATCATCATTGTCATATTGTTTTGCATGATCATGTAGTTGACATCGTATTTGTGGCAAAGCCACCGTCAATAATTTTTCATACATGCACTCTTGGTTCATCACAATCCCCGTACACCGCCGGAGGCATTCACATAGAGTCATATTTTGTTCTAAGTATTGAGTTGCAATTCTTGAGTTTTAAGTAGAAAAGAAGTGTGATGATCATCATTATTACAGCATTGTCCCAGTGAGGAAAGGATGATGGAGACTATATTCCCCCACAAGTCGGGATGAGACTCCAGACGAAAAAAAGAGGCCAAAAGAAAAAAAAGGAAAGAAGGCCCAAATAAAAAATGAGAGAAAAAGAGAGAAGGGACAATGTTACTATCCTTTTCCACACTTGTGCTTCAAAGTAGCACCATGATCTTCATGATAGAGAGTCTCCTATGTTGTCACTTTCATATACTAGTGGGAATTTTACATTATAGAACTTGGCTTGTATATTCCAATGATGGGCTTCCTCAAATTGCCCTAGGTCTTCATGAGCAAGCAAGTTGGATGCACACCCACTTAGTTTCTTTGATGAGCTTTCATATATTTATAGCTCTAGTGCATCTGTTGCATGGCAATCCCTACTCCTTGCATTGACATCAATCGGTGGGCATCTCCATAGCCCATTGATTAGCTGCATCAATGTGAGACTTTCTCCCTTTTTGTCTTCTCACACAACCTCAATCATCATATTCTATTCCACCCATAGTGCTATGTCCATGGCTCGCGCTCATATATTGCGTAAAAGTTGAAAGAGTTTGAAAAGGCTAAGTATGAAACAATTGCTTGGCTTGTCATCGGGGTTGTGCATGATGAGAGCATTTTGTGTGACGAAAATGAAGCATGGCGAAACTATATGACTTTGTAGGGATAAGTTTTCTTTGGCTATGGTATTTTGATAAGACATAATTGCTTGATTAGCATACTTGGAGTATTACAATTTTTTATGTCAACAATAAACTTTTATCTTGAATCTTTTGGATCTGAACATTCATGCCACAATAGAGAAAAATATATTGAAGAATATTCTAGAAAGCATTCCACATCAAAAATTCTATTTTTATCATTTACCTACTCGAGGACGGGCAGGAATTAAGCTTGGGGACGCTTGATACGTCTCCAACGTATCTATAATTTTTGATTGTTCCATGCTATTATATTATCTGTTTTGGATGTTAATGGGCTTTATTTTGCACTTTTATATTATTTTTTGGACTAACCTATTAACCGGAGGCCCAGCCCAAATTGCTATTTTTTTGCCTATTTCAGTGTTTCGCAGAGAAGGAATATCAAACAGAGTCCAAACGGAATGAAACCTTCGGGAGCGTGATTTTTGGAACAAACTTGATCCAGAGGACTTGGAGTGGACGTCAAGCAATCAACGAGGAGGCCACGAGGTAGGGGGCGCGCCCTCCCCCCTCGTGGCTCCACCGACCTACTTCTTCCTCCTATATATACCTACGTACCCCAAACCATCGATGAGCACCACGAAACCCTATTTCCACCGCCGCAACCTTCTGTACCCAAGAGATCCCATCTTGGGGCCTTTTCTGGAGCTCTGCCGAAGGGGGTATTGATCACGGAGGGCCTCTACATCAACTCAATGGCCTCTCCGATGATGTGTGAGTATTTTACCTCAGACCTTCGGGTCCATAGCTAGTAGCTAGATGGCTTCTTCTCACTCTTTGGATCTCAATAGAAAGTTCTCGTCGATTCTCTTGGAGATCTATTTGATGTAACTCTTTTTGTGGTGTGTTTGTCGAGATCCGATGAATTGTGGGTTTATGATCCAGATTATCTATGAACAATATTTGAATCTTCTTTGAGTTCTTTTATGTATGATTGGTTATCTTTGCAAGTCTCTTCGAATTATTAGTTTGGTTTGGCCTACTAGATTGATCTTTCTTGCAATGGGAGAAGTGCTTAGCTTTGGGTTCAATCTTGCGGTGCTCGATCCCAGTGACAGAAAGGGAAATGACATGTATTGTATTGTTGCCATCGAGGATAAGAAGATGGGGTTTATATCATATTGCATGAGTTTATCCCTCTACATCATGTCATCTTGCTTAAAGCGTTACTCTGTTCTTATGAACTTAATACTCTAGATGCATGCTGGATAGCGGTCGATGTGTGGAGTAATAGTAGTAGATGCAAGCAGGTGTCGTTCTACTTGTCACGGACGTGATGCCTATATACATGATCATGCCTAGATATTTTCATAACTATGCTCAATTCTATCAATTGCTCAACAGTAATTTGTTCACCCACCGCAATACTTATGTTATCTTGAGAGAAGCCACTAGTGAAACCTATGGCCCCCGGGTCCATTCACCATCATATAAGTTTCCAATCTACTTTATTTTGCAATATTTACTTTCAATCTATATCATAAAAATACCAAAAGTATTTATCTTATTATTATTACCTCTATCAGATCTCACGCTTGCAAGTGGCCGTGAAGGGATTGACAACCCCTTTATCGTGTTGGTTGTGAGGTTCTTATTTGTTTGTGTAGGTACGAGGTGACTCGCGTGTGGTCTCCTACTGGATTGATACCTTGGTTCTCAAAAACTAAGGGAAATACTTACGCTGCTTTGCTGCATCACCCTTTCCTCTTCAAGGGAAAACCAACGCATGCTCAAGAGGTAGCAATAACCGTTCCCGTGATGCCTACACCAACTAGTGAGGAAGCTAATGATAATGATCATGAAACTTCGGATCAAGTTACTACCGAACCTCATAGGTCAACCAGAGCACGTTCCGCACCAGAGTGGTACGATAATCCTATTATGGGAGTCATGTTACTAGACCATGATGAACCTATGAACTATGAGGAAGCGATGATGAGCCCAGATTCCACGAAATGGCTTGAGGCCATGAAATCTGAGATGGGATCCATGTATGAGAACAAAGTATGGACTTTGGTTGACTTGCCCAATGATCGGCAAGCCATTGAGAATAAATGGATCTTCAAGAGGAAGACGGGCATTGATGGTAGTGTTACTATCTACAAAGCTCGACTTATCGCAAAAGGTTTTCGACAAGTTCAAGGTGTTGAATACGATGAGATTTTTCACTCGTAGCGATGCTTAAGTCTGTCCGGATCATGTTAGCAATTGCCGCATTTTATGAAATCTGGCAAATTGATGTCAAAACTGCATTCCTTAATGGATTTCTTAAAGAAGAGTTGTATATGATGCAACCAAAAGGTTTTGTCGATCCTAAAAGGTGCTAACAAAGTCTGC
Source organism: Triticum urartu (assembly GCF_003073215.2). Lineage (NCBI taxonomy): Eukaryota > Viridiplantae > Streptophyta > Magnoliopsida > Poales > Poaceae > Triticum > Triticum urartu. The sequence goes on along the minus strand of NC_053026.1, from coordinate 290,311,423 downwards.
AAACTCCCACGATCCATCTATGGACTGGTGCAAGCATCTCGGAGTTGGAATATAAACTTTGATAAGATGATCAAAGCATATGGTTGTATACAGACTTATGGTGAAGCTTGTATTTACAAGAAAGTGAGTGGGAGCTCTGTAGCATTTCTAATATTATATGTGGATGACATATTGTTGATTGGAAATGATATAGAATTTCTGGATAGCATAAAAGGATACTTGAATAAGATTGTTTCAATGAATGACCTCGGTGAAGCTACTTATATATTTGGCATCAAGATCTATAGGGATAGATCGAGACGCTTAATAGGACTTTCACGAATCACATACCTTGACAAGATTTTGAAGAAGTTCAAAATGGATCAGTCAAACAAGGAATTATTGTCTGTATTGTAAGGTGTGAAGTTGAGTAAGACTCTAAACCCGACCACGGCAGAAAATAGAAAGAGAATGAAAGTCATTCCATATGCCTCAGCCATAGGTTCTATAAAGTATTCTATGTTGTGTACCAGACCTCTTGTGTACCTTTCCATGAGTTTCGCAAGGGGGTATGACAGTGATCCAGGAGTGGATAACTGGACAGCGGTCAAAGTTATCCTTAGTTACCTAAGAGGACACTAAGGAAATATTTCTCGGTTATGGAGGTGATAAAGAGTTCAGAGTTACGTCGATGCAAGCTTTTACACCGATCCGTATGACTCTGAGTCTCAATCTGGATACATGTTGAAAGTGGGAGCAATTAGCTAGAGTAGCTCCATGCAGAGCGTTGTAGAAGTAGAAAATTTGCAAAAAAACATACAGCTCTGAATGTGGCATACTTGTTGACTAAACTTCCCTCGCAAGCAAAACATGATTACACCTTAGTACTCTTTGGGTGTTAATCACATAGCGATGTGAACTAGATTATTCACTCTAGTAAACCCTTTGGGTGTTAGTCACACGGCGATGTGAACTAATCACATAAAGATGTGAACTATTGGTGTTAAATCACATGACGATGTGAACTAGATTATTAACTCTAGTGCAAGTGGGAGACTGAAGGAAATATGCCCTAGAGGCAATAATAAAGTTGTTATTTATATTTTCTTATATCATGATAAATGTTTATTATTCATGCTAGAATTGTATTAACTGGAAACTTGATACATGTGTGGATACATAGACAAAACACAGTGTCCCTAGTAAGCCTCTACTAGACTCGCTCGTTAATCAAAGATGGTTAAGTTTCCTAACCATAGACATGTGTCATCATTTGATGAACAGGATCACATCATTAGGAGAATGACGTGATGGACAATACCCATCTGTTAGCTTAGCATAATGATTGTTAAGTTTTATTGCTATTGCTTTCTTCATGACTTATACATATTCCTTTGACTATGAGATTATGCAACTCCCGAATATCGGAGGAACACCTTGTGGGCTATCAAACGTTAAAACAGAACTGGGTGATTATAAAGATCCTCTATAGGTATCTCCGAAGGTGTTTGTTGGGTTGGCATAGATTGAGATTAGGATTTATCACTCCGAGTATCGGAGAGGTATCTCTGGGCCCTCTCGGTAATGCACATCATAATAAGCCTTGCAAGAAAAGGACTAATGAGTTAGTTGTGGGATGATGCATTACGGAACGAGTAAAGAGACTTGCCGGTAACGAGATTGAACTAGGTATGAAGATACTGATGATCAAATCTCGGGCAAGTAACATACCGATCACAAAGGGAATAACGTATGTTGTCATTACGGTACGACCAATAGAGATCTTTGTAGAATATGTGGGAACCAATATGAGCATCCATGTTCCGTTGTTGGTTATTGACCGGAGAGGTGTCTCGGTCATGTCTACATAGTTCTCGAACCCATAGGGTCCGCACGCTTAACGTTCGGTCGCGATTTTGTATTATATGAGTTATGTGATTTGGTGACCAAATGTTGTTCGGAGTCCCGGATGTGATCATGGACATGACGAGGAGTCTCTAAATGGTCGAGAGGTAAAGATTCATTTATAGGACGATAGTATTCAGACACCGAAAGTGTTCTGGGGGTACCGGGTATGTATCGGGTCACCGGAAGGGGTTCCAGGCAACCCCCGGAAAGCTATATGGGCCTAATGGGCCAAGAGTTGGACAGACCAGCCCCAAAAGGAGCTGGTGCGCCCCCTATAGGACGATTAGGAGGAGAAGGAAAGTAAGGTAAGGGAGAAGGAAAGGGGAGGATTTAGCCTCCCCCTTTCCTTCCCCTTCTCCCTCTCTTTCCTTCCCCCTCCGATGGATATGGAAGAGGGGAGGCCGACTTGGAGGAGGCGCCCAAGTAGGATTATTCCTACTTGGGGAACCCCTTGCAGCCCCTCTCCTTCTACCACCTATATATATGTGGGGGGGCACCGCTAGAACACACAACATTGATTCCTAGCCGTGTGCGGCACCCCCCTCCATAGTTTACGCCTCCGGTAATATTGTCGTAGTGCTTAGGCGAAGCCCTGCACGGATCACTTCACCATCACCGTCACCACGCCATCGTGCTGATGAAACTCTCCCTTGACACTTTGCTGGATCAAGAGTTCGAGGGACGTCATCGAGCTAAACGTGTGCAGAACTCGAAGGTGCCGTACGTTCGGTGCTTGATCGGTCGGAACGAGAAGAAGTTCGACTACATCAACCACGTTGTCAAATGCTTCCGCTTTCGGTCTGCGAGGGAGTGTGGACACACTCTCCCCCCTCGCATTGCTATGCAGCTCCTATATAGATCTTGCGTGAGCATAGAATTTTTTTTGAAATTGCATGCTACGTTCCCCAACAGAAAGGGGGCGCAGAGCAAGGCAGCAGCCCTAGGGGCTGCCTCCTCCCCCCCCACCTATATATACATGGGTAGGGGTGGCACACAAGGACACACAATATTGTCTTAGCCATGTTTGGCGCCCCCGTCCACTGTTTACTTCCTCGGTCATATTTTCGTAGTTCTTAGGTGAAGCCCTACGGAGACCACATCACCATCACCGTCACCACGCCGTCATGCTTCCGGAACTCATCTACTACCTCGCCTTCTTGCTGGATCAAGAAGGCGGAGGACCTCACTGAGCTGAACGTGTGCAGAACATGGGGGTGCCGTGCGTTCGGTACTAGATCGGTTGGAGCGCGAAGAAAGTTCGAATACCTCAACCATGTTGATGAACGCTTCCGCTTATGGTCTACGAGGGTGTGTACACACACTCTCCCCCTCACGTTGCTATGCATCTCCATGGATAGACCATTGCGTGTGCGTAGAATTTTTTTGTTTTCCATGCAATGATTCCCAACAGTTCCGTGATATTCTCGAGATACCAGAGGGTAATATGCAAAGGTAGAGTAGAATAGAGGTTGGACAGGTGTATTGATCTATAGAATACAAGTACTTTAACTTGTCTGAGAAATGGGATCAAAGAAGAACCATATGGTCGGAACCACGATTGTAAAAACCAAATCCCCAATAGAAGATGAACTTATACCAAGGGGGTAATTCATTTTACGAGAATCCTCCATGATAAGATCTGCATCGTGTCCATGGGCATGAACGCAAAGGTTCAAGGTCAAATCCCACTTTTTCAATGCCTAACCTTTCATTCACTCTCGTCTTCGAAGAAGTTGTAGAGTTGAAAATTTATCCGACGAAACGGCAGTAGATAGAACCCACATAATTTGCATGTTCACACAGATTACAGAAGGCATAGGTTCAACCCATCGGAGCATCTTCGGAACATATACCACAAAATTCAGGAGTAAATATCTCAAGCTCGGAAGCAGAGCATGGTTGACAAAAGCAGGGGATATAATTCACCAAAGGCATTGCGTATCAGGGGAAGAACTCAAGGTTGAATAAATATGAAGGACACTGTCGGCTAGTAACCCAACAATGGATCTGGTGATCCACAACGGAGCTGATGTGAGTACCGATATTCAATCAGAGGAAGAAAGAATGCAAAGGCATCGGATTATAGAAACATATGATTAATTCTATTCTTTAAAACAAAGAAATTATTGTTCTATATTGGTGCATTAGATTCAAATGCTCTGATCAAAGATGAGTAAGTTGAATATAATTAGATGGACAATCAATCAAGGATTGATTTGCCGAGAACCAACTCATGTTCAGAGTGACGTTTGAGCCGAAGGGAAGAATTCTAATTGCGACTGATGATTGCGATCATTCACGAACATAACGAATCAAATGCGTAAAATGACGATGACAAAGGATGCCAATGAATATTGCTAGACATATGGAAGTTCAGATAGTATTTCAAAGTATCTTGCAATTTAAGACATTTAAGTGATTTTCTAGCCATTTAATGACCGTAATTGAAATTTGAACTACATGTACATGCAACAACTAACCATAACGGTTTGAAAACTCATATTTTGTGTACTTGTGTGCGATTTAATTCCATGTGCAGTAAATTGGAAGGAATTTTAAAACATATTGGTCTAACGGCTATGACACAATTAAGCATGCAGTGACATGGCATTTTAATTCCAAAAAATCAAAAAAATCAGAAACACATGAAACCTTGGTTGATGTAATGTCATGCCACCAAGATGATGCGGCAAAAAAAATTGGCATGTTTGACGAAAGTTTGGACACACACCCCTCAAAAACCGGAGCAACTCACTAGAAGGCTCATGGTTCCGAGAGGGGACAATGCATGTTTGTTGACGAACGGGAGATAGCTTCCTCTTACGACCTTCAATTTTTTTCTACGTTTAATGTGCAGCACTACAACTGTAATGTGAAATTTTGGAAAATTCTAGGGGTCATTTGACCTTTTAAAGACATTTAAGTGATTTTCTAGCCATTTAATAACCGTAATTCAAATTTGAACTACATCTACATGCAACGCCTAACCATAACGGTTTGAAAAATCATATTTTTGTGTACTTGTGTGCGAGTTAAAAAATCATCAGACGATGTAAATATCTGCTGTTCAAAAAAGAAAATGTAAAGATATGGCAAGACAACCGGCCCCCACACGATTGGCACTCTATCTCGTGGCTAGAAGTTTAGTAGGTGAGTGGCGGGGATCATTAATCAGACACGGTTCTGTATTGGAAACCGTCAGCTATTATGTTCACATGGATTTTGGCTATTATGTTCACACACGGATTTTGGTGCGGGAATCGTGTGTAATTCAAACTACAGTACTCGTAAGTTCCGGCGCCCGACGTGTGTACTGTCCCCGTCGATCTAGATTCCGACTGCCAATAAATACTACCTTGCTCACGTCGTCCCGCCTGCATTCTCATCTACATCCTTCCCTCGCTCGCCCTCTCTCTCTCTCTCAAATCTCTTTCGTGGCGCCGCTAGTCTGCCCATGCATCTATGAGGAGTCGCCGCCCCCCGAGGACGCTCACTCGAATAGCAACGACGAGGACCCCTACGCGCTGCCGGACGAGGTTGCGCCGGACCCCCCAACTTTGGATTGGTTTTGGGGCAAGTACAATCTTTGCCTGTGGAAGTCGTTGCCGCTGGCTGAGAAAGCCAGGCAAGTGGCATTCAAGAAGGAGATGACAGAGGAGGAAGCCAGTTACCAGGTGGCCTGTGAAGCTTGTGATGCCGCCTGGAAAAGGGAGGCGGCAGAGCTTTGGGGGCGGGCGCGTCGTCGGTGCCGAGGAGGTGTACGAAGACGGGTATTTCACGAGGAAGGTCATAGGCACTGGGCACCTCATTGCTGCGTGGAGGTGAGCCGATAAACTCCAGTGTGCCACTGACGAGGAGCTCCGGTGGGCGCCCAACGAAATGGCAAGATCATGCGCGCGCGTCCGCCAGCAAGAGGCAGATCAGTACATCATGCGCTGCGAGGCGGAGGAGGCGGAGTACTGCCTCCGCACTGGGAAGACTCCGCGCACCAGGGAACTACTGGCAGGGGGCTGCTGGAATACTGGCCCCAGGAGGGATTATTAGCTTTAGTATTGTTTGTGTTCAATTTTATGCATTGTACCTAGTAGTTAAGTATCATCACGTATACAGAATGGAAAGTTAAATATATTCTGTGATGAACTAATGAACAATTAATATATATATATATATATTATGAATTCCATTTTCTATCTATTTTTGTATACTAATTTGAATCTAGCTGTTATCATCCACATATACAGAATGGAAAGTGTAAATAAACACATTGAAACAGAACACATAAGAACGGAAAACAAAGTACACACATTGAAACAGAGGAATAAACAGAGCAATACTATGATTGTTGTCAATACATAGCTATCCACGTCGCGGCGACTCAACAAAATAAAATGCGTCCATCAGACCATGACCAGCAAGCCCTTGCCTATAGTAGCTCTTGGCTGTGCCTGAACTCGTGTAGGCGTTCGTCCAAGCGGTCGACACGCTCGTGGTACATCTGGAGCACGATCTCGAGCTCCAAGTTGGCTATTTCATCGGAGATCACCAGCTCGAGGATGTGACGGCCATGTTCCTCTACTGTGCCAGGTGGACGCCTGGACCAAGGAGGTGGTCGAGCCTACGGACCAGCGCATTGGCATCCAGCAGGCCACAGACAAGGCGAACAATGCCACCCATGCGAATGGCGCGGCGGGCCTCCGATGCAAGTATGGCGCGGCTGGCCTCTGGTGCAAGTACGGCGCTGAGGGCCTCTGCCCACTCCTGGCGATGAATGGGGGTACAGACAAGACGTGTACCCAGCTGCGACGCTGTGTCGACAGCAGGCAAGCGCCGATGGATCCGCTCTTGTTGTGGGGCGCGCCGTGCCTCTCGCTCTATGGCGCTCCACAGTCTCGCTGTGCGACAAGCCACAGCCTATTGGCGCGGACGCGCCTAGCTTGCTCTGCGGCGCACCATCGATCATGTTGTGCGGCGAGCTGCAGCCTGTCGGTGCTGACATGCCTATCTTGATACGCGGCGCTCAAGCGCCATGCTCCAAAGGTCTGCTCAACCCTAGCGATGATGCGCATCACGGCGTCGTCCATCGCGTTGCCGGAGAGTGCCTCGACCTCGATGAGTCGTGGCGCCTGCTCGTTTTCCTCATCGACAAGGTTGATGGCAGAGGCGGTGCTTTAGTGGATTGGCATGGTTGGAAAAGGTGGATGTGCTACGGGCTGCGCTTGTCGCCTCCGTGCGTCGGGCGCCGCCTAGGTTTATGTGCAATGTCGCTGGCTGGCGGGAAACAGGTGAGGAAATGGCGGGAAATGATGGCGTGTTCATAAAACGCCATCAATTAATGGAAACTTAGCATAGAAGTAACATCGAGCTAACACAAGAAGTAGATGATGATCAGATGAACACGGACCATACTTGGGAACCCGTCGGTGATGAATTCATCAATCGCAAATGGTTGAATACTAGCAAGCGTTTGCCCACAACACACATGGCTTATTCCATCACAAACAGGTCGGATGGATCAACTATATACCACGTATCGCACATTGTCAAAAAGTAATGCGGTATACCTTCTTTAACATGTGTTAAAAAATAAAAAATAAGGACCTCGAGGTTAAATTAACTCATGGGACGGGGCGTATCAGTCATTTAATTTGACAAATATGACCCATCCTATCAGTTAATTTAACATCAACACAACTTCCCATCCAATCACCCATCTGATGGCTGCTCCAGCCTGAGCACACTTAACTTGAGAGTTCTCTTACATGAGCTACTGGTGGAACAGCTAGTCCTTGCTGATATAGAATGCCTCTTCGCATCCTTATGGCATATCCGGATGACCGCCCATCCCCCAATGGCCAATAGATGTTGTATAGATAGAGCATATCACATACATCTTATTAGAAGCAATCGTCTATGTTATTATCGGTCTTCGCACACATTTCTGATTACAAACCTGTTTGTCGCGTATCACACACATCTTGTTATATTGAACCATTTTTGTTCTCTTGTCTCAACGCAAAAAGTTCATCCGAGTGAACCACATGCCGTATATCGCACACACCTTGATCTAGCAGACCGTTTCTTTTGTGTTTCCTAATCACAAAAAGTTCATTCGAGTGAACCGTATGCTATATATCTGTAACACCCCGGATGTAACTTTCCCAATTTGTACTCCAACTCTTGCCATTTCCGGCGTTAAGTTATTTTATTTTCTCGGGTTCGGGTTTTTGACTTCGTGTGTGGTTATCGTTGTCATGCATCTCATATCATGTCATCATGTGCATTGCATTTGCATATGTGTTCATCTCATGCATTCGAGCATTTTCCCCGTTGTCCGTTTTGCATTCCGGTGCTTCGTTCTCCTCCGGTGGTCATTTCTACCTTTCTTTCATGTGTGGGGATTAAACATTTCCGGATTGGACCGAGACTTGCCAAGCGGCCTTGGTTTACTACCGGTAGACCGCCTGTCAAGTTTCGTGCCATTTGGACTTCGTTTGATACTCCAACGGTTAACCGAGGGACCGAAAAGGCCTCGTGAGTGTTGCAGCCCAACACCCCTCCAAGTTTGCCCAAAACCCACCAAAACCTTCTCCATCATCTAGAGCGTTCGATCACGATCGCGTGGCCGAAAACCGCACCTCATTTGGACTCTCCTAGCTCCTCCTATGCCTATTTAAAGACCCCCTCCGAAATTCTCGTTCTCCTCTCCCCGAAAACCTAGCTCCTCTTCCATCGCACCGCACCGGACAAAATCCGCGCCGACGGACATGTCCGGCTAGCCGCCCGCCGACACGTGGCATGCGCCCATTCGCCCGCGTCCTCGCGCCCACTTCGTCGCCGGTCGGCCCGCCTGGGCCCAGGAGGGGCCCCCGCGGCCCAGATCCGGGCGCCGCCGCCCGCGCGCGCCTCCTCCTTCCTCGCCCGAGCCGGCCGCCGCTCTCCGCCATCGACACCGGCGCCGGCGAGCTCCGCCGCCGCACCATCTCCGCCCGCTCGCCGACGCTGCCTCCGCCGCCAAGCCCGACGCCGCCGCAGATCCGGTGCAGCCCCGCCTCCTTGAAGCTCCGGGCGACCTCCTCCTTGACGCCGGCGACTTCTCCGGCGAGGGATCCGGCCGCCCTGCCCCTTCTCCGGCGAGCCCGCCGCCGACCTCGGTTCACGCGCCGGCGGTCCAGATCTGAAACCCTAGAGGTTGTTTTTTTCTCTAAGTCCCCAGTTTCTCAGATTTTTGGCAAACTTTGACGCATCGTAACTGTGCATCCGTAGCTCCGTTTTTGGCATATAGCATATCAAAATGTTCGTCTCAGAGAGTACATCATTTCGTTCCATTGCGTCATTTTCATTTGAGTTCATCTTGATGCCCGAAATGCTGTCAGAAGAGTGCTACTTGAGATAATTCACAGATCTGCTGCTCCATTTAGATATTTGTCATTTTTGCCATGATTATTGTGTGCATGATATGCCCATGAGCTCTACATGTGTCTTGTTAAGGGTTTTGCCATCTTTCCAAAGGTGCAACCCATGTATTTTTGTGATGTGTGTGGTGACTAGCACAAGCTTGCAAAGTGAGGCACTTGATAAAGCTGATTTCAGGAATTTAGCATTTCCACCAAGTCCTTGACCTGTTTATCTCATATGGCCATATGTTCATGTTGTTTCCTAGTGATCCGTGCCTCTTTTGAGGATGATCACTAAGGATGTTTTGTTAATCTTGTAGTGCTCTATCCATCCATGTCTTTGTTTGCAATGATGGAGCACCCTAGCTTGAGTCAATCGAGCTCTACTTTTGCTACTTCGTGAATCTGGGCAGATTGTCTACTTGTTAGCGATTTTGCCGATGATGTTGTAGTTGATCCGTGCATGCTATGTTATTGTTCTTGCCATGTCTAGATTGAATTTTGTGTATTCTTGATGGGTGTATTCTTAGTTTTTCATGACTTGCTCTGTAGTGAGTGCATCGAGCTCGTAAACATGCCTACTTGATATCTGTTTTCAGCATGCTCCAGTTTTCACTAAGTCTGAGAACTGATTATGTTTTTGCCATGTTCACATGCTTGCAATTGTATTTTCTGATCCCTTTTGGCTCAAGGTCACTAAGGGACTTTTGTTAAGCTCTTTGAGTAGCTCCATGCCATGCTTTACTTTGCCATGTACAGGTCCTGTAGTATGTAGTTTTGGTGCTCAGAAGAGTGCTACCTGATCTGAAATTCCAGACAAGTGTTAATTTCACTAAGTCTGAAATCTGTTTGCCATATGCATTTTTGCCATGCTTGTTTGAACCTGTTAATGGATGAATTGGCCGTAGCTCAGTGCTAGACTTTTGTTAAACATCTTGAATGCATCCCTGCCATGTATTTTGTTGTCATGTTTGGGTGCTGTAGCTTGTTCATCTCATTGCATTTAGATGGCTACTTGCTGTAAATCACATACCGGTGTCATATTTGAATTGCTTGCCATTTCCAAACCGTAACTCCGATTCCGGCGTTCTTTATATCTTTTTCAAGCGATTTCATCTCATATTTCCAGTGGCATACTTGGATTCCCATGTTGAGGCCAGGTTCATGCATCCCTTGTCAAATCTTGCATATGCATCCCGCATCGCATCCCGCATAGCATACCATCTTTGCATCATATTGTTTGAGCTTTGCACGTGGTTGATTGTATTCCGTTTGCTTGTTTGTCTTGTTTGGATAGAGCCGGGAGACGAGTTCGCTAACGAGGAGCCCGTTGAGTTTTCTTCCGAGGATCCAGTCAACTCTGACCACCTTGCAGGCAAGATGATCATACCCTCGAAATCTCTACTATCTTTGCTTTGCTAGATTGATCGCTCTTTTGCTATGCCAATGCTACGATGCCTACCACTTGCTTTCAAGCCTCCCAAATTGCCATGCCAAATCTCTAACCCACCTTGTCCTAGCAAACCGTTGATTCGCTATGTTACCGCTTTGCTCAGCCTCTCTTATAGCGTTGCTAGTTGCAGGTGAAGATTGGAGGTCGTTCCTTGTTGGAACATCTATTTTACTTGTTGGGATATCATTATATTGCCATGTTATCTTAATGCATCTATATACTTGGTAAAGGGTGGAAGGCTCGGCCTCTCTCCTAGTGTTTTGTTCCACTCTTGCCGCCCTAGTTTCCGTCATATCGGTGTTATGTTCCCGGATTTTGCGTTCCTTACGCGGTTGGGTTATAATGGGAACCCCTTGATAGTTCGCCTTGATTAAAGCTTTACCAGCAATGCCCAACCTTGGTTTTACCATTTGCCACCTAGCCTCTTTTTCCCTTGGGTTTCCGGAGACCGAGGGTCATCTTATTTTAGCCCCCCCCCCGGGCCAGTGCTCCTTTGAGTGTTGGTCCAACCGAGCGATGTCCGGGGCTACCAGGGGCAACTCTGGGCTGGCCTACCCGACGTCTTGCTCATCCGGTGTGCCCTGAGAACGAGATATGTGCAGCTCCTATCGGGATTTGTCGGCACATCTGGGTGGTGTTGCTGGTCTTGTTTTAACCTGTCGAAGTGTCTTGAAGAACCGAGATACCGAGTCTGATCGGCACGTCTCGGGAGGAGGTCTATTCCTTCGTTGGCCATGAGAGCTTGTCATGGGCTAAGTTGGGACTCCCCTGCAGGGATTTGAACTTTCGAAAGCCGTGCCCGCGGTTATGGGCAGATGGGAATTTGTTAATGTCCGGTTGTAGATAACTTGAACCTTAACTTAATTAAAATGAATCAACTGAGTGTGTTACCGTGATGGCCTCTTCTCGGTGGAGTCCGGAAAGTGGACACGGTGTTGGAGTAATGTTTGCGCAGGTTGTCCTCTAGTTTCTCGCTCACGCTTTGCCTCCTCTTCTCGCTCTCTTTTGCGAACGGGATAGCCACCATATTTGCTAGTCGCTTGCTGCAGCTCCACATATTTACCTTGCCATACCTATAAGCTTAAATAGTCTTGATCGCGAGGGTGCGAGATTGCTGAGTCCCTGTGGCTCACAGATTACTATTACACCAGATGCAGGGCCTGATGATTCCGCTCTAGGTGACGCGCTCAAGATCAAGTGGGAGTTCGACGAGGACTCTCAATGATACTATGTTTCCTTTCCTGATGATCAGTAGTGGTGCCCAGTTGGGGGTGATCGGGACCGTGTCGCATGTTGGGTTATCTTTTATTTTGGCGCCGTAGTCGGGCCTTGAATGTTTGGATGATGTAATGTTATTTATGTACTTGATTTACGTGGCGAGTGTAATCCAAGTATGTTATCTCCCCTTTTATTACATATATATTACATGGGATGTTGTGAAGATTGCCTAACTTGCGACATATGCCTTCAATGTGATTATGCCTCTAAGTCGTGCCTCGACACGTGGGAGATATAGTCGCATCGAGGGTGTTACAAGTTGGTAATCAGAGCCTTCCCCGACCTTAGGAGCCCCATTGCTTGATCGTTATTAGCGGCCGAGTTGTGTCTAGAAAAATGTTTTGAGTCATTTAGGAATTATATATCGGAGAGTTTAGGAATTCTTTTTACTTCCCAGTCTCCTCATCGCTCTGGTAAGGCATCCTGACGTAGAGTTTTGACTCTTCTCTTCTCAAATTTCACTAAAAAAAATTAGGATCATGCGGGTATCTTGGAATCGTTCCGATGGTTTTATGACGAGAACATTGTCTTGGTGCCTCCTGTCAGGGGTTTTGTGGAAGTGTCCCGGGGAGTTGAGCTCTGAGGTGTTGTCGTCATAATTTTATCGTTGCAGTTCTGGAATACCTGAGTCTAGTACGCCGACATCGAAAATCTCTTTTATGCAGTTCGTTGGTGAGATAACCTCGACGCCACCCAGTACTGGGGCGGGAGTTCGGGAGTATCGCCATAACTTGTATAATGGATGCTTTTCGAAGGTTGAGGTAGATGGTTTCCAAAGTTTTTCTCGGTTATGTGTTGAAGGATGGATACAGCTGGATGTAGGATTTGTTAGATTTGGGTGAGATATTATGCTTCCCCTGTATCCCCAACACCTGATTGCATAACCGGAAAGGTTCGGGAGTTTCATAGGTGGGAATTCTTGTAGCTCTAGTTCTTCTTCCACGGATATTGGTTTGAGATTGGGATTTGTTACCGATTATTCGTTCTTGATCCGTACCTTGTTGATTTATTTCTCTACCTAAATTCTAAGTGGCTTCTCAATTTATGGATATGTGACCATTTCAAGAGGAATGCATTCGTTCATTTTGTTCAGATGTGAAGACTATATGTTGCAATTTTCATTCCGTTGGATTCAGCTTCAATATTTGTCTATCAATGTGCTAATGGATGTCAACCTCTTCAGGATGGCTCCTCCAACGCGCACGACTCCGAATCCTGATCCGCCACCACCTCAACCTCCTCCGGAGGCATGGCAAGCTGTGATGGCCGCAACCAATGCAAACACACAGTTGATCATGCAAATTCTTCAAGAGCGTAATCAAGGCAACCAAGGGAACCAAGGCAACAATCAGAATCACTTTGCTACACTCAACTAGTTCCTTGCTAATGGGCCAAAGACTTTCAGCAATTGTGTTCAGGCAACCGATGCTGACGATTGGCTTGTGGATCTGTGCAAGCATTTCGAGTGCAGTAACGTCAGGCCTGAGGACTTCGTCAAGTTCGCTTCCTTCCAACTCAAAGATCAAGCTGCAGAATGGTTCCAGCAGTACAAGGATTCTAGAGGTGGACGTGTTATTACCTGGGATGAATTCCGTCAAGATTTCAGAGCTCACCATATTCCTCAGAGCGTGGTTGAAAGCAAGCGTGAGGAATTCCGCAACCTGAAGCAAGGCTCTTTGTCTGTCTATGACTACAACAAGTTGTTTCAGAAGCTCGCCCGTTTTGCCAAGCAGGACGTCCCTAATGAGAAGAGCATGATATACCAGTTCAGGGGTGGTCTCAGAGAAGAAATTTAGCTAGCTCTTGTTCTCTTTGAGCCCTTGAGGTACGATGAGTTCTACAACATGGCATTGAAGCAAGAGGCCGCTCAATTGAGGTGTGATGCTTCCAAGAAGCGAGTCAGAGATGCTACTCCTTCTTCCTCTACTCAAGTGGCCAAGAAGCAGAAGTATTGGCTTCCTCCTCCTCCGTTCCGTTAGCCGTTTCAGCAGAAGAGCAAAGGTGGCAGTGGATCTTCCCATCCACCCAACCCTGGCTTTCAGAACAAGACTTCGTCTCAAGCTCCAAGATCGAGTGCTCCGTACCACCGTCCGCTTTCAGAGGTCATGTGCAACAAGTGCCAACAGAAGGGTCACTATGCCAACAAATGCTTCAATCAGAGGCGTCTTCCTCCTCCTCCTGTCAGATCGGCAAGTACAACTATGGTCAAGCATAACACCAAGTCCGCCAAGGTCAACTTGCTGAATGCAGCTCAGGCAGAGGACTCACCAGATGTGATCATGGGTAACCTTCCTGTTAATGACATTCCCACAAGAGTTCTTTTTGACACTGGTGCATCTTTATCATTTTTATCGAAGCCTTTTGCATCCATGCATGATGTGCATACTATTGATTTTCCTAAGCCGATAGCGGTTTCTTCTCCGGGTTTGTTCATGAACACTAAAATGATGGCTCCGGATGTTACTATCACCTTGGGCGACTACAAGTTTCTTTCTTCCCCAATGGTTCTTGGCAACTCGGATATTGATCTTATTCTCGGAATGGATTGGCTTTCTAAGCACAAGGCTCAGCTTGATTGTGCAGCCAGACAGATTCAATTGACTCATTCGTTTGAGGATATAATTGTGTTTGCCGCTCGTGATGATACCATCCGTCTTTTTTCTCTCAATGAGAAGGGTGAACTGGATGCCATCTCGCAAATTCCAGTCGTTTGTGAATATCAAGACGTCTTTCCAGAAGAGCTTCCAGGAATGCCTCCGCACCGGCCAGTTGAATTCGTTATTGATCTTGAGCCTGGCACGGAACCTGTGTACAACCATCCTTACAAGCTCGGACCTGAAGAGTTGAAGGAGCTGAAGAAGCAACTCGATATTCAAGAAAGAATGGGTCTCATCCGGCCTAGTTCTTCTCCATGGGGTTGTGGTGTTCTTTTTGTGAAGAAGAAGGATGGAACGGACCGACTTTGTGTTGATTACCGTCCATTGAACAAGAAGATCATCAAGAACAAATACCCACTTCCCAACATCAACGAGCTGTTCCAACAACTCAAAGGTGCCCAAGTATTCTCCAAGCTTGATCTCCGTATGGGTTATCATCAGATTCGAATCCGCGAGCAAGATATTCCCAAGACGGCTTTCAGGACAAGCTATGGTTCATATGAATACACTGTCATGTCTTTTGGCCTCGTCAATGCTCCTCCGACGTTCTCTCGCATGATGAACTTCATCTTCAACGCCTACACCAATGACTTTGTTTTGGTCTATCTCGACGACATTCTGGTTTTCTTGAAGAACAAGGAAGATCATGCCAAGCACTTGCGTTTGGTACCCGATAAGCTTAGAGAACACAAGTTCTACGCCAAGTTCTCCAAGTGCGAATTTTGGCTCGATGAGGTTCTTTATCTTGGTCATATCATCTCTGCCAAGGGCATTGCGGTGAATCCCGAGAAGGTGTCTGCAATTGTGAATTGGGAACCTCCTCAGAACGTGAAGCAACTCCGTAGCTTCCTCGGTCTCGCAAGCTATTGTCGAAGATTCGTTGAAAACTTTTCTAAGATCGCGAAGCCTCTCTCAAATCTTCTCCAGAAGCACGTCAAGTACGTTTGGTCTCCGGAGTGTGACATTGCTTTCAACACTTTGAAAGAGAAATTGATCACTGCTCCAGTTCTGACTCCGCCTGATGAATCCAAACCGTACGAGGTCTTTTGTGATGCCTCTCTCCAAGGTCTTGGCGCAGTGTTGATGCAAGAGAAGAAAGTTGTTGCTTATACCTCTCGCCAGTTGAAGCCCAATGAGAAGAACTACCCCACTCATGATCTCGAGTCGGCGGCAGTTGTGCATGCTCTTTTGACTTGGAGACATCTCTTATTGGGAACAAAAGTGGACATCTTCACTAACCACAAGAGTCTCAAGTACATCTTCACTCAGCCTAATCTCAACCTCAGGCAAACTCGATGGGTCGAAATTATTCAAGAGTATAATCCGAGTATCGAGTATACTCCAGGCAAGGCCAATGTGATTGCTGACACATTGAGTAGGAAGGCTTACTGCAACAGTCTGATTCTTAAGCCTTATCAACCCAAGCTTTGTGAAGCTTTCCGCAAACTTAACCTGCAAGTTGTTCCTCAAGGTTTCCTCGCCAACCTTCAAGTCTCTCCTACCTTGGAACACCAGATTCGCCAAGCCCAGCTTCTTGATGCTATGGTGAAAAAGGTGAAGATTGGGATTGCCAAGAGTCAACCCAAGTACAAGTGTTACCGCCTTGATGACAAGGATACTCTCTTCTTCGAGGATCATATTGTCGTGCCCAAAGGTGACCTCCGTAAAGTGATCATGAACGAGGCTCACAATTCTCTCCTCTCTATCCACCCTGGGAGCACGAAGATGTATCAGGACCTCAAGCAGGCTTATTGGTGGACTCGAATGAAGCGCGAGATTGCTCAGTTCGTAAATGAATGTGATGTCTGCAGAAGAGTGAAGGCAGAACACCAAAGGCCAGCGGGTCTCCTCCAACCTCTTGCCATTCCAGAATGGAAGTTTGACCACATTGAAATGGACTTCGTGACTGGGTTTCCAAAGTCCAAGCGTGGCAATGATGCTATATTCGTTGTCATCAACAAACTCACCAAAGTGGCTCACTTTCTGCCTATCAAAGAGTCAATCACTACAGCTCAATTGGCGGAACTCTATACCTCTCGAATTGTCTCTCTGCACGGTATTCCACAAGTGATCTCTTCAGACCGTGGCAGCATCTTTACCTCCAAGTTTTGGGATTCTTTTCAGAAGTCCATGGGCACCAACATCCGCTTCAGCACAGCTTTCCATCCTTAAACTAGCGGTCAAGTTGAGCGTGTCAATCAGATTCTTGAAGATATGCTCAGGGCTTGTGTGATCTCCTTCGGCATGAAGTGGGAGGATTGTCTTCCATATGCTAAATTCTCCTACAACAACAGTTTTCAAGAAAGTTCGGGCAAGGCCCCATTTGAAATTCTGTATGGCAGGAAGTGTCGTACCCCTCTCAACTGGTCCGAAACCGGTGAACGTCAGCTTTTGGGAAATGACTTAATCACAGAGGCAGAGGAAATGTGCAAAGTCATTCGAGATAACCTCAAAGCAGCCCAATCCCGTCAGAAGAGCTACTATGATAGTAAGCACCGTGATTTGGCTTTCAAGATCGGAGATCATGTTTACCTCCGCGTCTCTCCTATGAAAGGTACTCATCACTTCGGTATCAAAGGGAAGCTTGCCCCTAGATATGTGGGACCTTTCAAGATTGTCAGCAAGAGAGGCGACCTCGCCTATCAACTCGAGCTTCCTTCAAACTTTGGAAATGTTCATGATGTGTTCCATGTCTCTCAGCTCCGAAAGTGCTTCAAGACTCCTGACCGCACCGTCAACTTCGATTACATTGAGCTCCAAGAAGATCTCTCCTACCGTGAGCACCCCATTGCTATTCTTGAAGAGACCGAACGCAAGACTCGCAACAAGTCAATCAAATTTCTCAAAGTCAAGTGGTCACACCATTCCGACCGTGAAACTACCTGGGAACGCAAGGATCACCTCCGTTCTGAATACCCGGCGTTCTTTCAGTCCTAGATCTCGGGATGAGATCCTTTCGTAGTGGTGGAGTGTTGTAACACCCCGGATGTAACTTTCCCAATTTGTACTCCAACTCTTGCCGTTTCTGGCGTTAAGTTATTTTATTTTCTCGGGTTCGGGTTTTTGACTCCGTGTGTGGTTATCGTTGTCATGCATCTCATATCATGTCATCATGTGCATTGCATTTGCATACGTGTTCATCTCATGCATTCGAGCATTTTCCCCGTTGTCCGTTTTGCATTCCGGCGCTTCGTTCTCCTCCGGTGGTCATTTCTACCTTTCTTTCATGTGTGGGGATTAAACATTTCCGGATTGGACCAAGACTTGCCAAGCGGCCTTGGTTTACTACCGGTAGACCGCCTGTCAAGTTTCGTGCCATTTGGACTACGTTTGATACTCCAACGGTTAACCGAGGGACCGAAAAGGCCTCGTGTGTGTTGCAGCCCAACACCCCTCCAAGTTGGCCCAAAACCCACCAAAACCTTATCCATCATCTAGAGCGTTCGGTCATGATCGCGTGGCCAAAAACCGCACCTCATTTGGACTCTCCTAGCTCCTCCTATGCCTATTTAAAGACCCCCTCCGAAATTCTCGTTCTCCTCTCCCCGAAAACCTAGCTCCTCTTCCACCGCGATGCACCGGACAAAATCCGCGCCGAAGGACATGTTCGGCTAGCCGCCCGCCGACACGTGGCAGCCGCCCATTCGCCCGCGTCCTAGCGCCCACTTCGTCGCCGGTCGGCCCGCCCGGGCCCAGGAGGGGCCCCTGCGGCCCAGATCCGGGCGCCGCCGCCCGCGCGCGCCTCCTCCTTCCTCGCCCGAGCCGGCCGCCGCTCTCCACCATCGACTCCGGCGCCGGCGAGCTCCGCCGCCGCACCATCTCCGCCCGCTCGCCGACGCTGCCTCCGCCGCCAAGCCCGACGCCGCCAAAGATCCGGTGCCGCCCCGCCTCCTTGAAGCTCCGGGCGACCTCCTCCTCGACGCCGGCGACTTCTCCGGCGAGGGATCCGGCCGCCCTGCCCCTTCTCCGGCGAGCCCGTCACTGACCTCGGTTCGCGCGCCGGCGATCCAGATCTGAAAACCTAGAGGTTGTTTTTTTCTCTAAGTCCCTAGTTTCTCAGATTTTTGGCAAACTTTGACGCATCGTAACTATGCATCCGTAGCTCCATTTTTGGCATATAGCATATCAAAATGTTCGTCTCAGAGAGTACATCATTTCATTCCATTGCATCATTTTCATTTGAGTTCATCTTGATACCCGAAATGCTGTTAGAAGAGTGCTACTTGAGATAATTAACAGATCTGCTGCTGCATTTAGATATTTGTCATTTTTGCCATGATTATTGTGTGCATGATATGCCCATGAGCTTGACATGTGTCTTGTTAAGGGTTTTGCCATCTTTCCAAAGGTGCAACCCATGTATTTTTGTGATGTGTGTGGTGACTAGCACAAGCTTGCAAAGTGAGGCACTTGATAAAGCTGATTTCAGGAATTTAGCATTTCCACCAAGTCCTTGACCTGTTTATCTCATATGGCCATATGTTCATGTTGTTTCCTAGTGATCCGTGCCTCTTTTGAGGATGATCAGTAAGGATGTTTTGTTAATCTTGTAGTGCTCTATCCATCCATGTCTTCGTTTGCAATGATGGAGCACCCTAGCTTGAGTCAATCGAGCTCTACTTTTGCTACTTCGTGAATCTGGGCAGATTGTCTACTTGTTAGCGATTTTGCCGATGATGTTGTAGTTGATCCGTGCATGCTATGTTATTGTTCTTGCCATGTCTAGCTTGAATTTTGTGTATTCTTGATGGGTGTATTCTTAGTTTATCATGACTTGCTCTGTAGTGAGTGCATCGAGCTCGTAAACATGCCTACTTGATATCTGTTTTCAGCATGCTCCAGTTTTCACTAAGTCTGAGAACTGATTATGTTTTTGCCATGTTCACATGCTTGCAATTGTATTTTCTGATCCCTTTTGGCTCAAGGTCACTAAGGGACTTTTGTTAAGCTCTTTAACTAGCTCCATTCCATGCTTTACTTTGCCATGTACAGGTCATGTAGTATGTAGTTTTGGTGCTCAGAAGAGTGCTACCTGATCTGAAATTCCAGACAAGTGTTAATTTCACTAAGTCTGAAATCTGTTTGCCATATGCATTTTTGCCATGCTTGTTTGAACCTGTTAATGGATGAATTGGCCGTAGCTCAGTGCTAGACTTTTGTTAAGCATCTTGAATGCATCCCTGCCATATATTTTGTTGTCATGTTTGGGTGCTGTAGCTTGTTCATCTCATTGCATTTAGATGGCTACTTGCTGTAAATCACAGACCGGTGTCATATTTGAATTGCTTGCCATTTCCAAACCGTAACTCCGATTCCGGCGTTCTTTATATCGTTTCCAAGCAATTTCATCTCATCTTTCCAGTGGAACACTTGGATTCCCAAGGGGAGGCCAGGTTCATGCATCCCTTGTCAAATCTTGCATATGCATCCCGCATCGCATCCCGCATAGCATACCATCTTTGCATCATATTGTTTGAGCTTTGCACGTGGTTGATTGTGTT
This sequence comes from Triticum urartu, assembly GCF_003073215.2. Classification (NCBI taxonomy): domain Eukaryota; kingdom Viridiplantae; phylum Streptophyta; class Magnoliopsida; order Poales; family Poaceae; genus Triticum; species Triticum urartu. Next base: position 290,291,253 of record NC_053026.1, on the reverse strand, counting down.
CCGTTTGCTTGTTTGTCTTGTTTGGATAGAGCCGGGAGACGAGTTCGCTAACGAGGAGCCCATTGAGTTTGCTTCCGAGGATCCAGTCAACTCTGACCACCTTGCAGGCAAGATGATCATACCCTCGAAATCACTACTATCTTTGCTTTGCTAGATTGCTCGCTCTTTTGCTATGCCAATGTACGATGCCTACCACTTGCTTTCAAGCCTCCCAAATTGCCATGCCAAATCTCTAACCCACCTTGTCCTAGCAAACCGTTGATTGGCTATGTTACCGCTTTGCTCAGCCCCTCTTATAGCGTTGCTAGTTGCAGGTGAAGATTGGAGGCCGTTCCTTGTTGGAACATCTATTTTACTTGTTGGGATATCATTATATTGCCATGTTATCTTAATGCATCTATATACTTGGTAAAGGGTGGAAGGCTCGGCCTCTCTCCTAGTGTTTTGTTCCACTCTTGCCGCCCTAGTTTCCGTCATATCGGTGTTATGTTCCCGGATTTTGCGTTCCTTACGCGGTTGGGTTATAATGGGAACCCCTTGATAGTTCGCCTTGATTAAAGCTTTACCAGCAATGCCCAACCTTGGTTTTACCATTTGCCACCTAGCCTCTTTTTCCCTTGGGTTTCCGGAGACCGAGGGTCATCTTATTTTAGCCCCCCCCCCCCGGGCCAGTGCTCCTTTGAGTGTTGGTCCAACCGAGCGATGTCCGGGGCTACCAGGGGCAACTCTGGGCTGGCCTACCCGACGTCTTGCTCATCCGGTGTGCCTTGAGAACGAGATATGTGCATCTCCTATCGGGATTTGTCGGCACATCTGGGTGGTGTTGCTGGTCTTGTTTTAACCTGTCGAAGTGTCTTGAAGAACCGAGATACCGAGTCTGATCGGAACGTCTCGGGAGGAGGTCTATTCCTTCGTTGGCCGTGAGAGCTTGTCATGGGCTAAGTTGGGACTCCCCTGCAGGGATTTGAACTTTTGAAAGCCGTGCCCGCGGTTATGGGCAGATGGGAATTTGTTAATGTCCGGTTGTAGATAACTTGAACCTTAACTTAATTAAAATGAATCAATTGAGTGTGTTACCGTGATGGCCTCTTCTCGGCGGAGTCCGGGAAGTGGACACGGTGTTGGAGTAATGTTTGCGCAGGTTGTCCTCTAGTTTCTCGCTCGCGCTTTGCCTCCTCTTCTCACTCTCTTTTGCGAACGGGATAGCCACCATATTTGCTAGTCGCTTGCTGCAGCTCCACATATTTACCTTGCCATACCTATAAGCTTAAATAGTCTTGATCGCGAGGGTGCGAGATTGCTGAGTCCCTGTGGCTCATAGATTACTATTACACCAGATGCAGGGCCTGATGATTCCGCTCCAGGTGACGCGCTCGAGGTCAAGTGGGAGTTCGACGAGGACTCTCAACGATACTATGTTTCCTTTCCTGATGATCAGTAGTGGTGCCCAGTTGGGGGTGATCGGGACCGTGTCGCATGTTGGGTTATCTTTTATTTTGGCGCCGTAGTCGGGCCATGAGTGTTTGGATGATGTAATGTTATTTATGTACTTGATTGACGTGGCGAGTGTAAGCCAACTATGTTATCTCCCCTTCTATTACATATATATTACATGGGATGTTGTGAAGATTGCCTAACTTGCGACATATGCCTTCAATGCGATTATGCCTCTAAGTCGTGCCTCGACACGTGGGAGATATAGTCGCATCGAGGGTGTTACAATATCGCACACACCTTCATCTGGCTGCCCATTTCTTTTGTTCCTCCTCATCGCAAACAGTGTGTTGAACTGGACCGTATGACATGCATCTCACACACAATTAAAACCTGAACCGTGTTTGATGCATCCTCCATCGCAAACATTTTGCACCTTTTTGACGGGTTTTTTACACCACTGTTTGCGATTTTTGCATCGCACAGAGTTTCATCGAAGGGTCTCTGATCGTAGTGTCACGTTAGCAGCATCCTGCAGTGTAACATCCCAAATTTTCAATTTGGAATGTTTTACAAATATTAGTTAAGCATCTATGCATTTTGTTTGAATTGTGTGGCATTTGGATTTTTTCAGAGGCATTTGAGTTGTTGTTTGAGTTGGATTCAACTTGGAAATCGAAAGTTATCCCTCACAAATACTTGAGAAAAAGTACGAGAGGAGATAACATGACACTCCAAAAAATGTCAAAAGAAAATATTCCAAAAGGATTGAATTCAAATTTGAATTTTATTTGGAGTTTGCAGAAAATGTTTTTTTTAGTTTCTGTTTTGCCTCTGGAAAAATGTCCACGTTGTAGGATTAATTCCCCTGAGAATTTTGATATATATATATATATGTATTATATAAAAAAATATTATAGTTTTCTCTTAGTTAGTTTTCTCTCTGCCTTATTCAAAAAAAAGGAAAGAACCTCAAGTTGGCCAGGCCAACCGGCCCAGCCAGCCACCCGGCGCGGCCCAACAGCGAGCCACAGCCGCGCCCGCACCCGAACCCCCTCGCGACCGGTCGACCGACCGCACCCTTCCCTCTCTCTCTCACTGACCGAAAGGCCCGCCCTCATCTCTTTCCCCTCGCCCATGCTATGCCGCGCCAGAGCTCGTTCGACGCCGCCACCGCGTCCGGATTCCATGGGATCACGATCCCGAGTCACCCCCTGCTCCAAGTTAAGGTCCTATAAATTCCTACGCCCTTCCTCTTCCGAACCCCCCATAAACCCTTCCCCAACTCCCACCATAGCTCGCGACCTCGCCGTTCCGATCTCGCTGCTGCCGCCGCAGTCCGCCGTCTATTCCGACTATGGTGAGGATCCCCCTGCCCTCAAACCTTGTCAGCCGAAACCCCTCAACCGCGCGCACCTCCCTGGCATCCTCTCTCCGTCCAGGGATCGCCGGAGCCGCCGCCTTGAGCATCACCACCCGTCGTCGGAGTTTCAGAGCACCAGGAGCCCCGCCGAGCTCGTCCCACTCATTTTCGTCGTCCCCGAGCTCCAACAACTCCACCACCACCTCCGCCGCATCGCCCCGACCTCGCCGCCGCCACCCCGGACCACCGGAGCACCCCCGCCACCAACGCCCGAGCCCACCTCGCCGTCGACCGCCGCGGTAAGCCGCCGGACCCCACTCCACCGTTTGATAAGCAACCTACGGCTTAGATTAGATCCGCGAAGGGGAATAGTTTTATTTCATATAGATCGGTTTTAGTTTTGGTTTAGATCGGTTTATTTAGTTGCGGTTTAGTTAGACTGGCCAATCGGTTTATTTCTGTTAGCCCATGGACGCAGTGGTTTATTAATCGCTCGCGTGTTAGATAGTTTTAGAGCGCCACTGTTTCGGCCCGTTAGCACGTTGGATTGTTTCTTTTCTTTTTTTCGTTTCTGTTTTCTTCAGAATAGTTTCAATTTTGTAAAATCTGTTTCTTTTAGGTTATTTTATTATTTTTAGTTGATTCTTTTTTGTTAGTTTACAATTTTCTTGTAGCTTCTGTAGAAATTCGATTCGGCCATGTTTAAGTTTATAAAAATAGTTTTATATTAGTTTTAGTCAGATTAGTATTTCTGCTATAAATTGAGCTAGGATTATTATTTTTAGGTGATTCTTTTTGCCACTGCTTAGTTTTGACCTACCCTAGCAGTAGGAACTTGTTGGGGTATTTGTAGATTATATTAAAATTTTGTTTTAGTCAAATCAAGCTTTTCCAGTTTTATTTAGCTCGCTATTGTTTTCGTGTTGTTCTAGTTATTATAGAATTTTAATTTACCCCTGTTATAATTTATTTTAGATTAGTTTCTGTAGTTACAGGGGGTGAACATTTATTTACAGCAAAGTAAAAAGTTTTACTTTATTTTCTTTATTAGTTTTGTTTTAGGCCTAACAGGAGTTCTATAATAGATATTGATGTGATTCCTTTTGCATCTAGTTTATATGTTGTTTTCCTTTATGTTAGTTAGCAAAACCCTTGTTTTGGATCTATTAAGAAAAGTGTTAGTAGGATAAAACTATTTCTTGTTGTTGCTTGAAGTGATGAAAACCTTGAGTTTGTTTTCCTTGAGTTTCTTTGGTTTTGCTTTGAGTGCTTATGTGTTTTCCTTTAGCTTGTGGTTATGTTATTTAGTGGAAGACTTATTTGTGCTATTGTTTGAATCGATAGAATTTCCGGAGTGCGAAGCTTGCTATCTCGAGTCACTAGCGTTTGAAGACCGTCAGCCAGGCAAGTCATTTGATCATGTTTTACAATACCTCTGATTTTTTTGCATTAGAATTATTCCTCCCCACCATGCATGCAGTAGGAGAAGTTTAAGTTATGTCTTGAGTAGTATCATGAGGTAGGATGAACCCAATTTCCCCTTGCTACTATTGCCCGAGACGATGTAGTTTATCTTGCTATGCTCGTAGACGGGATTGATTGAGAGATTCATAAGGGAGATGTGAGAGTCAAGATGATGACAACCCTAGGACGTCAAGCTCAAGATGGACTTCAAATTCACTACTGGGTGGAGGACGGTTGACGGGCACCCTGGAGAAACCAGCGGATGGCCGGGATGCATGAAGAAGCGCCATGACATCTTGCGGAAGGCTTCACCCAGCCACGAAGAGACGGATGGATACCCCTTGACCGGAAGCTTACCTGTGCAGCCGCAAGCCATTATGGGCTCTGGCTGGGTTGACCTTAGGCGTGACTCTGGATGGACGGTGCGAGCAGATCTAGAAGAACGGTAGGACATGGATGGGTACCGGCAGTGCTCAGAGAAACTCTACGGAAGACCCTGTTTCGTTCATCCCGTCTTCAAACACCAGGCAGTGCGAGGACATAAAGGAGGGAACGATTCTTGCGGCTAAAGTGCACAAGACTCTACAGAGTAACAACCTAATCGATTAGCCGTGTCCCCGGTTACGGACAAATGAGCCTCTGGAAACTGGAGTATTTCGAAAATCTCAACACCGAACAAATAAATTAATGGAGGGGTTAATTAATAATTGGGAATGTGACATTGGTTGGCGGAACCATATCAATAACTACCAACATTTTGTAGTAATTGTAAGCAAGTCCTTTGTTGTAGGGAAAAACTGGCTTTTTCGCAAAAACATAAAACTTAGAGCCCCACAGCCAAATTGCATATAGTGTTAGCATTATTATTGTTGTTCTCTCTATGACTTGCCGGCATATTCTCAATGCTGACCTACACGGCTGCAACGTCTCATGTTGCAGAGGAGTTTTCCGACCAGGAGTGAGGTTACGATCTACGCTTGGCGATTGCCCTATGGAGTCGGATGGACTCGCTATTCGTCTACGCTTCCACGGCTTTATTTAGTTTATTTCTCATGAGTTGGCTTTCGGCCGAATTTATTATGATGTAATAAAGACTCGATATGAGAATCGTGTAATAAATTCATGTGTGATTGAACTTTGAATCTTTTCATCAACGTACTGTGTGTGCCAGCATGATCTTGGGATGGTACAGCTACAAAGAGACTTGACCGATTTTGGGTCGGGTCGTTACAGAGATGGTATTCAGAGCACACGCTGACCGTAGGACGTAACCTCTAGGATCAGAAAGCCATAGGAAGAAACTATTTTATTTTATGTCCTTATCATTCCGTAATACTCCCCTGTTCATTTCTGACTTCTCTCCGATTTCAACATTCTAGATGGCCGTCAAGTTCATCCCAGTTCTGCTCCCGGAGTTTTGCCAGCCAGATGAGACAATGCTTTTCGGCAGGAGGCTGGTCCAGATCACCAAGGAATTGAAGATTGCTCTGCCGTCTATCACCGGGACCCCTATCATGGCATTTCGAGAAGACCGTCGTTATAGGATTAAGGTGCACATACCAGGGAGGACTTTCGGAAGTCTCTCGGCGCCCATTGACTTCAAGTTCACTGCTCCCACTTGGATCCTCGGGAGAGACATAGCAGTTCATAGTGCACTTGGACGCATCTAGGAGGCATACAGGACCGAGCTTGTTGGATCAGACCACACCATGATCTCTCGCAGGACTGCAGATGGAGAGATCATCCGCATCATAGATGACGACTCCGTTCACTCATATGTCCAAGACTTGGAGGCTCACATCAGGGCTCTAGAGATTCAGATGTGCAGGAGCTTGAAGACGGTCCAAAAGTTGCATCTTCGTGAAATTGAACTAGAGGATGCAGCACGTGAAGCCCACTATGAGCATGAGGATGAAGTCAAGGATTTTATGGATAGACTCGAGGACCGGAAGAAATATATTGCCACACAGGAGGAGAAGATGGATCTGGGAGAAGACCTTTTCCCGAGTGGAGATGATGGACCTCTCGTGAGCAATGACCAGGATTATGAAGAGAGCTCCACCGAAGGAAGCTGCAAGGGGAGGCGCCGCACCAGAGGACGACGCACTAGAGGACGCATGGATAATTGATGAAGACATTTAGTCAACCGCCATGTTATTTTATTTTCGTCGATCAGTTAGGCCGTTATTTTTTCGATTAGTCGTGAGATTTTGTAATCTGAGTTTGAACCTTACTTGAGGTGAATGAATAAATGATTGGTGTGATTATGTTTGTGCATTCATTTGGGTAGTGCTATTTTCTCATTAGACCCTTGTTCTGTTCTAATTTCTCATCCACTCCATAACACCAGATGCCTCCGAGACGTGACCCCGGTTTCACTTTCCCGCCGGAGCTCACCCAGCTGATCCAATAGCAGAATGCCTTAATGCAAATGCTCATCCAAAACCAAGGCAACAACAACAATCCACCGCCACCACCCCCTGTCGATAACTTGACCCGGTTCCTGAGGCTGAATCCGCCTAGTAGCACCGAGCCGATTGTAGCCGATGATTGGCTCCGCAAAATCGGAAGGGATCTAACAACTGCTGGATGCACAGATGCTGAGAAGGTGTGTTTTGCCGCACATCAACTGAATGGACCTGCAACCTCTTGGTGGGAAAACTACACCGCCACTTATCCGGTCGCCACCATGACATGGGATCAGTTCCAGTGGGCCTTCCGCACCGCTCATGTCTCAGCTGGAGCCATGAGTCTGAAGAAGAGTGAGTTCCGCAACTTACGCCAGGGGAACCGTACTGTGGGGCAGTATGTGGATGAGTTCAGCAAATTATCTCGCTATGCCCCAGATGATGTGGCCACAGATGCCGCAAAACAGGAGAAGTTTCTTGAAGGACTCAATGATGAGCTGGGAATGCAGCTAATGGTGGCTACCTTCAACAACTACCAGGAGCTGGTAGACAAGGCCACTATACTTGAAGGCAAGCAGCAGCAGATTGAAAGCCACAAGCGGAAATATGGCCAGGGAAAGTATAACTCCGGAGCTTAGCAGAAGCCCCGCTATGACCCATACTCGGGAGGACATAACCATCACACCCATGGAGGACATAACCATGGAGGGAATGGGAACAATCGCAACCACGACAACAACTCCAAGTCAGGCAATGGAGGCAATGGCAACCAGCACCGTCCTGCTCCGACTCAGAAGGATCTGAGTCAAATCACCTGTCTCAAGTGCCAGAAGACAGGACACTATGCCATCGATTGTCCGGATGCCAAGCAGAGGAATGGAAACGGCAATGGGAGCTGAGCAAAGAAGCCCAACCCTTTTCCTCATGCTCAAGTGAATCACATTGACGTGGAGGACGTCTATGATCAGCCAGACACTGTGGTTGGTAAGTTTTTATTAAATTCACGTTCAGTATTGGTACTCTTTGATTCCGGTGCAACGCATTCATTCATATCAAGGGTAGTTGTGGAAAAGTATGGGTTGCCCACTAGGACCCTTAGAATCCCGATCCAAGTCACTTCCCCGGGAGGAGAGATGATGGCAGGCTTAGGCTGTCATTCAACCATCAGCATCGGAAATCATGATTTTTCCCGTAGACCTCATAGTCTTAGAATCCTAGGGATTGGACGTGATCCTAGGCATGGACTGGTTGACGAAGTTTGAAGGGAACATCGACTGTGCCCGCAAGACGATTTTGCTCACCACCCCGGAGCAGAGGAGGATCAAGTATGTATCTAGACGCACACCGATAAAGAAGTAGGTGAATTCCCTCACGGGAGTGGTTTAGGAGGAAGTGCCTGTAGTATAAGATTTTTCGGATGTATTTCCGGAGGAATTACCAGGAATGCCACCGAATAGAGAAACAGAATTTTTGATCGAGTTATTACCTGGCACAACCCCAATATCCAAGAGACCTTATCGGATGCCCCCGAATGATTTGGAAGAGATCAAGCAGCAGATCAAGGAATTATTGGAGAAAGGATATATTCCCCAAGTTCGTCACCTTGGGGAGCCCCAGTTCTTTTGGTAGAGAAGAAGGATGGAACCCTGAGAATGGTTGTAGATTATCGTTCATTGAATGACGTGACCATCAAGAATAAGTACCCTCTACCGATGATTAATGATTTATTTGATCAGCTAGTCGGAGCCAAAGTATTTTCCAAGATCGATCTTCGATCAGGGTATCACCAGCTGAAGATTCGTGAACAGGATATACCCAAAACAGCTTTCACCACCAGGTATGGTTTATATGAGTATACCGTCATGTCATTCAGATTGACTAATGCCCCTCGTATTTCATGAGCATGATGAACAAGGTATTTATGGAATATCTGGACAAGTTTGTCGTGGTGTTCATCAATGACATATTGGTTTTCTCCAAGAGCGAGGAAGAGCAAAAGGAACATCTGCGTCTAGTCCTGGAGAAACTTCGAGGACATCAGTTATATGCCAAGTTCAGCAAATGTGAATTTTGGTTGAAGGAAGTCTGATTCCTCGGACATGTTATTTCAGGAGAAGGAATAGGAGTCGACCCCACCAAGGTTGAATCGGTCACCAACTAGCAATCCCCCACCTCAGTCAAGGAGATCCGCAGTTTTCTCGGACTTGCAAGATATTATCAGAGATTTATTGATAATTTCTCCAAGATTTCTAAACCCATGACCGAGCTGTTGAAGAAGGAAACAAAGTACATTTGGACCGAGGATTGTGAAGCCAGTTTTCAGGAGTTGAAGAAACGTCTGGTTACAGCCCCAATACTCATTTTGCCGGACATACACAAGGATTACTAGGTGTATTGTGACGCTTCTCGTCAAGGACTCGGAGGAGTACTCATGCAGGAAGGAAAAGTTGTAGCTTATACCTCCAGAAAGCTACGACCTCACGAGATGAATTATGCCACACACGATTTTGAGTTAGCAGCGGTAGTGCATGCACTCAAGACGTGGAGACATTTCCTTGTCGGAAATAGTTGTGATGTTTACACGGATCATAAGAGCTTGAAGTACATTTTCACGCAGAAGGAGTTGAACCTCAGACAAAGGAGATGGCTTGAATTGATCAAGGACTATGATATGAGATTGCATTATCACCCAGGGAAAGCAAATGTTGTAGCAGATGCCTTGAGCCGTAAAAGCCATGTGAACACCCTCATAGCTGGAGGATTACCTCAGAAATTAGCCGACGATCTCAGAGATCTCCGATTGGAGATAGTACCAAGAGGATTTTTCACCACCTTGGATATTCAATCCACTCTGACCGAAAGAATTCGTGAAGCGCAGAAGATGGACAAGGAAATTGCAGAGATAAAGGAAAAGATGAGTAACGGGAAGGCTAAAGGTTTTCGTGAGGATGAACACAAAACTTTATGGTTTGAGGATCCTATCTATGTGCCTAATGACCCAGAGGTCCGGAAGTTAATTCTTCACGAGGCCCATGATTCACCGTACTCGATTCACCCAGGCAACACCAAGATGTATCTGGACTTGAAGGAAAGTTTCTGGTGGACAGGTATGAAGAAGGATATTGCTGAGTACGTAGCAGTATGCGATGTTTGTCAGCGAGTAAAGGCGGAACATCAGAAGCCGGCAGGGTTACTTCAACCAATGCCGATTCCCGAGTGGAAATGGGAAAAACTTGGAATGCATTTTATCACAGGATTACCGAGGACCAGTTCAGGTTATGATTCTATCTGGGTAGTGGTTGATCGCTTGACCAAGGTAGCTCATTTCATTCCCGTGAAGACCACATATACCAGTGCTAAGTTAGCCAAGATATACATTACCAGGATCGTATGTCTGCATGGAGTTCCAAGGAGTATCGTGTCAGATAGAGGAACACAATATACCTCAAAGTTTTGGAATCAGTTGCATGAAACCTTGGGTACGAGGCTAGAGTTTAGTACAGCTTTTCATCCATAGAGAGATGGACAAACCGAGAGAGTCAACCAGATTCTGGAGGACATGTTGAGAGCTTGTGCGCTAGACTATGGGTCTAGATGGGATGACAATTTGCCATATGCAGAGTTCTCGTACAACAACAGCTATCAGACCAGTTTAAAGATGGCCCCTTTTGAAGCTCTATACGGAAGGAGGTGCAGAACACCATTGCTGTGGGATGGTGTTGGAGACCGAAAACTTTTTGGTCCCGATCTTATCAGAGACTCCAAAGAGAAATTCAAGCTGATTCGAGATAGACTCAAGATAGCCCAGTCGAGACAGAAGAGTTATGCCAAGAGTAAATGCAAGGAGATAACGTATGAAGTTGGAGATCGAGCATATCTTCGTGTGTCCCCACTTCGTGGAATCAAGAGATTTGGGGTTAAAGGAAAATTAGCACCCAGGTTCATTGGCCCCTACAAAATCCTCGAATGCAGAGGAGAAGTTGCATATAAGCTGGAATTGCCAGAAGGATTGTCAGGAGTTCACGATGTCTTTCATGTATCCCAGCTGAAGAAATGCCATGCCGAGATGGCCGATATTCCTTTGAGAGACACGGTGCCTCTAGAGGCCATACAGCTTGACAGTGATCTGGCTTATGAGGAGAAACCCGTCAGAATTCTCGAGACTGCGAACAGAGTTACCCGCAGCCAGATCATCAAGTTTTGCAAGGTTCTGTGGAGCCACCACTCCGAGGAGGAAGCCACGTGGGAGCGAGAATAAGATCTCCGCCGGGACCACCCGTACCTATTTGCTAGCCAACCCGAATCTCGAGGGCGAGATTCATCTTAAGGTGGGTAGGTTTGTAACATCCAAAATTTTCAATTTGGGATGTTTTACAAATATTAGTTAAGCATCTATGCATTTTGTTTGAATTGTGTGGCATTTGGATTTTTTTAGAGGCATTTGAGTTGTTGTTTGAGTTGGATTCAACTTGGCAATTGAAAGTTATCCCTGACAAATACTTGAGAAAAAGTATGAGAGGAGATAACATGACACTCCAAAAATGTCAGAAGAAAATATTGCCAAAAGGTTTGAATTCAAATTTGAATTTTGTTTGGAGTTTGCAGAAAATGTTTTTTTTAGTTTCTGTTTTGCCTCTGGAAAAATGTCCAAGTTGTAGGATTAATTCCCCTGAGAATTTTGATATATATATATATATATATATATATATATATATATCTTATATAAAAAATTATTATAGTTTTCTCTCAGTTAGTTTTCTCTCTGCCTAATTCAAAAAAAGGAAAGAACCCCGAGCTGGCCAGGCCAACCGGCCCAGCCAGCCACCCGGCGCGGCCCAACAGTGAGCCACAGCCGCGCCCGCACCCAAACCCCCTCGCGACCTGTCACCCGACCGCACCATTCCCTCTCTCTCTCACTGACCGCGGGGGCCCGCCCTCATCTCTTTCCCCTCGCCCACGCTATGCCGCGCCAGAGCGCGTTCGACACCGTCGCCGCGTCCGGATTCCACGGGATCACGATCCCGAGTCGCCCCCTGCTCCAAGTTGATGTCCTATAAATTCCTATGCCCTTCCTCTTCCGAAACCCCCATAAACCCTTCCCGAACTCCCACCATAGCTCGCGACCTCGCCGTTCCGATCTCGCTGCTGCCGCCGCAGTCTGTTCCGACTCCGGTGAGGATCCCCCTGCCCTCAAACCTTGTCAGCCGAAACCCCTCAACCGCGCGCACCTCCCTGACATCCTCTCTCCGTCCAGGGATCGCCGGAGCCGCCGCCTTGAGCATCACCGCCCGTCGCCGGAGTTTCAGAGCACCAGGAGCCCTGCCGAGCTCATCCCACTTGTTTTCGTCGTCCCCAAGCTCCAACAACTCCACCACCACCTCTGCTGCATCGCCCCGACCTCTCCGCCGCCACCCCGGACCACCGGAGCACCCGCACCACTAACGCCCGAGCCCACCTCGCCGTCGACCGCCGCGGTAAGCCGCCGGACTGCACTCCAACATTCGATCGGTGACCTATGGCTTACATTAGATCTGCGAAGGGGAATGGTTTTATTTCATATAGATCGGTTTTAGTTTCGGTTTAGATCGGTTTATTTAGTTGCGGTTTAGTTAGACCAGCCGATCGGTTTATTTCTGTTAGCCCATGGACGTAGTGGTTTATTAATCACTCGCGCGTTAGATAGTTTTAGAGCACCACTGTTTCGGCCCGTTAGCATGTTGGATTGTTTTCTTTTCTTTTTTTCGTTTCTGTTTTCTTCAGAATAGTTTCAATTTTGTACAATCTGTTTCTTTTAGGTTATTTATTATTTTTAGTCGATTCTTTTTTTGTTAGTTTACAATTTTCTTGTAGATTCTGTAGAAATTAGATTCGGCCATGTTTAAGTTTATAAAAAATAGTTTTATATTAGTTTTAGTCAGATTAGTATTTCTGCTATAAATTGAGCTAGGATTATTATTTTTAGGTGATTCTTTTTGCCACTGCTTAGTTTTGACCTAGCCTAGCAGTAGGAACTTGTTGGGGTATTTGTAGATTATACTAAAATTTTGTTTTAGTCAAATCAAGCTTTTCTAGTTTTATTTAGCTTGTTGTTGTTTGCTGTTCTAGTTATTATAGAATTTTAATTTACCCCTGTTATAATTTATTTTAGATTAGTTTCTGTAGTTACAGGGAGTGAACATTTATTTACAGCAAAGTAAAAAGTTTTACTTTATTTTCTTTATTAGTTTTGTTTTAAACCTAACAGGAGTTCTATAATAGATATTCATGTGATTCCTTTTGCATCTAGTTTATATGTTGTTTTCCTTTATGTTAGTTAGCAAAACCCTTGTTTTGGATCTGTTAAGAAAAGTGTTAGTAGGATAAAACTATTTCTTGTTGTTGCTTGAAGTGATGAAAACCTTGAGTTTGTTTTCCTCGAGTTTCTTTGGTTTTGGTTTGACTGCTTGTGTGTTTTCCTTTAGCTTGTTGTTATGTTATTTAGTGGAAGACTTATTTGTGCTATTGTTTGAATCGATAGAATTTCCGGAGTGCGAAGCTTGCTATCTCGAATCACTAGCGTTTGAAGACCGTCAGCCAGGCAAGTCATTTGATCATGTTTTACAATACCTATGATTTTGTTTCATTAGAATTATTCCTCCCCACCATGCATGCAGTAGGAGAAGTTTAAGTTATGTCTTGAGCAGTATCATGAGGTAGGATGAACCCAATTTCCCCTTCCTGCTATTGCCCGGGACGGTGTACTTTATCTTGCTATGCTCGTAGACGGGATTGATTGAGAGATTCATAAGGGAGATGTGAGAGTCAAGATGATGACAACCCTAGGACGTCAAGCTCAAGATGGACTTCAAATTCACTACTGGGTGGAGGACGGTTGACGGGCACCCTGGAGAAACCAGCGGATGGCCGGGATGCATGAAGAAGCGCCATGACATCTTGCGGAAGGCTTCACCCAGCCACGAAGAGACGGATGGATACCCCTTGACCGGAAGCTTACCTGTGCAGCCGCAAGCCATTATGGGCTCTGGCTGGGTTGACCTTAGGCGTGACTCTGGATGGACGGTGCGAGCAGATCTAGAAGAACGGTAGGACATGGATGGGTACCGGCAGTGCTCAGAGAAACTCTACGGAAGACCCTGTTTCGTTCATCCCGTCTTCAAACACCAGGCAGTGCGAGGACATAAAGGAGGGGACGATTCTTGCGGGTAAAGTGCACAAGACTCTGTAGAGTAACAACTTAATCGATTAGTCGTGTCCCCGGTTACGGACAAATGAGCCTCTGGAAACTGGAGTATTTTGGAAATCTCAACACCGAACAAATAAATTAATTGAGGGGTTAATTAATAATTGGGAATGAGACATTGGTTGGCGGAACCATCTCAATAACTACCAACATTTTGTAGTAATTGTAAGCAAGTCCTTTGTTGTAGGGAAAAACTGGCTTTTCGCAAAAACATAAAACTTAGAGCCCCACAGCCAAATTGCATATAGTGTTAGCATTATTATTGTTGTTCTCTCTATGACTTGCCGGCATATTCTAAATGTTGACCTACACGGCTGCAACGTCTCATGTTGCAGAGGAGTTTTCCAACCAGGAGTGAGGCTACGATCTACGCTTGGCGATTGGCCTATGGAGTCGGATGGACTCGCTATTCGTCTACGCTTCGGCGGCTTTATTTAGTTTATTTCTCATGAGTTGGCCTTCGGCCGAATTTATTATGATGTAATAAAGCCTCTGTATGAGAATCGTGTAATAAATTCAGGTGTGATTGAACTTTGAAACTTTTCATCAATGTACTGTGTGTGCCAGCATGATCTTGGGATGGTACAGCTACATAGAGACTTGACCGATTTTGGGTCGGGTCGTTACATGCAGTAGTGTCAAGTGTTTCGTCGAGATAGTCATAACATGGTCTTTACCGGTATCCGTAGAGGTGATCTATATATTGTTGACTTCACTAAAAGATCTCAACCTCGTACATGTCTTATTGCAAAATCCTCTAAAGGTTGGTTATGGTATAGAAGATTAGGACATGTTGGTATGCATAACCTTGGTAAGCTTATTAAAGGCGATCATATTCCTGGAGATAAGATGTTATCTTTGACAAAGATAGACTTTGTGGTGCTTGTCAAGCAGGAAAACAAGTTGGAGGGAGTCGTCCCATAAAGAACATCATGACTACAAGGAGACTACATATGGATCTTTTTGGTCCCAATGCTTACAAGAGTCTTGGTGCTAACTCCGTCGGTTTAGTCATAGTTGATTATTTTTTCACATTTATGTGGGGTCGTGGGTGTTCTTTCTCGATAACAAATCACAGGTTCAAAAGATCTTCAAGACCTTCGCTAGGAAAGCCCAAATTAGTTTGAGGTGAAGATCAAGAAGGTTCGAAGTGACAACAGAATGGAGTTCAATAACATGAATGTGGACACCTTTATTGACTAAGAAGGTATCTCACATGAGTTCTCGGCTATGTACACACCTCAAAAAATAGAGTTTTTGAGATGAAGAGCCAGACTCTCATTGAGATGGCAAGAACGATGTCTGATGAGTACAATACACCAAAACATGTTTGGACGGAAGCGGTGGAAACAACTTGCCATGCCACAAATAGGCTTTATCTTCACAAGCTTGTTGGTAAGACGGCATACAAGCTACTCACTCATAACAAACCCCCAAGTTGGATACTTTCGAGTATTTGGCTCCAAGTGTTACATCCTTGATAAGCATCCTTGTTCAAAATTTTCTCACAAATCCCATGAAGGTTCACCTCGCTC
Source organism: Triticum urartu (assembly GCF_003073215.2). Classification (NCBI taxonomy): domain Eukaryota; kingdom Viridiplantae; phylum Streptophyta; class Magnoliopsida; order Poales; family Poaceae; genus Triticum; species Triticum urartu. The sequence continues at coordinate 290,275,809 of NC_053026.1, read as the reverse complement.
TGTGTTTGCCAAGTCGGACGAGGCACCAGCGTGAGGTCCGTAATGACCTGACGTAGTAGCGGCTTGTGCCCTCGACTAGTCTGTTACCACCAAGGAGATGGCCGCCTTGATAGGGAGCTCATCAAGATCTATGAGGAATGCTCGCTAGGTGACACCTTCACCAATGCCAGCCGTTGCAAGACTGCCTCCAGGGCACCATTGCATCCCTCTGCACGGCATAATAGGAGCAGAATGACTCATCCGCGATCGTCGGGGAGCGGTTAGGCAAGGATACCGCAGCCCGGAGCCCTTCCAGTGATGGAACGACTACGCCGCTGCATGGGACGGCATGAACTATAATGATGGTGCGGCCGGCCAGGGCGGCTACGCATACAAGGTCACCTTCTGTTACAAGTTAGCTCCTAGTTCAAAACAAAGGTTTTTTGTTCAACAGACAAAATATCATTCATTTTATGTAAATTATACCTGAACTTCACCAAGTTCGGCCAGACCAGTCTGTAGACGGATAATGTGTCTGATAAGGGCATCTCCAACGCTAGCCCTCAAATTTCCTCCCGCATCCGTCCATGGAGAGGGGGGCAGTCCATGGACAATGATGTGGGAAACGGCCATACAATGTTATCTTGTATATGTCCGCCAGTAAAGGGCAATTTGAAATTCAAATGAAGTCCGATCCATAGAGCGCTCCAGATCACATGCCCGACCACAACCAAAAACGGCAAGTACGCTTAGTTTTTACATGCCCGATCACAAAATAATATTAGTCCAACAATTGATGCAAAAGCTTTAAATTTTCTAACCCGCCAGACCGGTAATCCGAGCCTCCGTGCTCAAGGTGCCATCGCCACAGTGTAGGCAACCTCCACCTCCTTCTCCGCCGCCTCCAACTCATCTTTCTGTCGCTGCAACATCTTGTAGCAGAAGGCTTGCACGATAATTCTTGCGGTGACATCAAAGACTCCAAATTCAAGGACAACATCTTGGTGTCCTCCGCATCAGCTACGATCTTCACCTTATTTTCTTCGAGCATTGCCTTCTTCTTCTCGAGCATGGCCTTCTTCCCTTCGATCACGGCCCTCCTCTCTTCAAGCTTGAGCTTATTCTCAGTCACCTCCATCAACAATTTGAAACTCTCTGCCTTTTTTCCTCCTTGATGTCCGGGCACTTGATGTATGCCTCCTCCTCTTCGACAAGATGGCCTCGTACCTCTCCGTCACCTTCGATGCCGCATATTCTCGGTTCGACCTCTCCTCATCCCACTTCATTTCCCGAGAGCCTCTTCTAACCTTGTTGGGTAGTTCTTTTGTTTGGTCGGTTGGGTTACCGGTTTCTTTCTCGGTGGCTAGGCTAGCGGTCTTGGCTATGTATAGGTTACATTTCGGTTGCCCATTCAACTTCAACCAACAATGCATGATGGTGAAATTTTTCTTCTCCAACCACGCACGAGAAGTCTACACAATAAAACATTTTCCATAATGCATATTCGGCTAGTAACCAATAAAACTTGCATATCCAGCTAGTGATCAACAAAACTATGCATATTGTGCCAAATGAACTTACTTGCTCATGATTTGCGCACCACTAGGCCACTGTGCGATGAGATACACCAAGTGGTTGTAATACTTCGACATGGCCTCTTGGATGTTGTACCATCGATGGTTTGATGGACTTCTATTCACTGTTGCGGATGACCACGCCAGAGTAGGGGGCGAAATGCTTGTGTTCATGGACCCATGAGTGAATGTTGGCCCAAAAAGTTATTCCCTTTTGCTCCATGTGATGGATTGGATCAAGGCTAGTGTCCAATCATGCATCACACAATAACTCATCCTCCCGCATGTTGAGGCTTTCTGCTATACCCCTCTTCTTCAAAACGTCAGCTAAATCATCCGAATTATCGTCCTCCTCCTCCTCTCCTGCTGCTGTCTGACGTCCCAATCCTGCTGCTATGTGCATGTGCCAGTCTGGGTCTAGGACTGCTGCATTCCCAGCTGAGTGTTGTTGGGAAACATAACATGCAATTTTTAAAAAAAATCCTACACTCACGCAAGATCTATCTAGGAGATGCATAGCAACGAGGGGGAGAGTGTGTCTACGTACCCTCGTAGACTGTAAGCGGAAGCGTTTCACAATGCGATTGATGTAGTCGAACTTTCTTCGCGCTCCACTGGTCGAGTACCGAACATACGACACCTCTGAGTTCTGCACACATTCAGCTCGGCGACATCCCTCGCCTTCTTGATCCAGCAAGGTGTCGAGGTAGTAGATGAGTTCCATCAGCACGATGGCGTGGTGATGATGATGGTGATGTGATCCGTGGAGGGCTTCTCCTAAGCACCGCGAGAATATGACCGGGTGTAAACTATGGAGGGAGGCACCGCATATGGCTAACAATTGATGTTGTGTGTTCTAGGCACTCCCCTCCTCAAATATACAGGTGGGAGGGAGAGGGGAGAGGCTAAGGGGTGCAACAAGTGTGGCTGAATCCCACTTGGGATCCTGCCCTGGTTCGCCCCCCCCCCCTTTCCTTGTATAGCTGCCAGGGGGCGGAAGGGGGAGGTGGCGCCCACCCTTTCCTTTCTCCCTTGAGAATGGGAAGGAAGGAGGGACTTGCTGATGTCTGCTAGAACTACGTCGGTATTTCCCCAAAGAGGAAGGGATGATGCAGCGCAGCGACGGTAGGTATTTCCCTTAGTGATGATACCAAGGTTATCGAACCAGTAGGAGAACCAAGCAACACTACGTAAACATCACTTGCACACAAATAACAAATACTCGCAACCTGACGTGTTAAAGGGGTTGTCAATCCCTTTCAGGTAACGGCGCCAGAAATTGGCAAATAGACGCGAGAAAGTTGTAATAATTTGATAGATAGATCACACGGGAATGCGAGATAAAAATAAATAAGAATAAATTCCAGCAAGGTTTTTTTGTATTTTTTGTTTAATAGATCTAAAAATAAAAGCAAATGAAAATAGATCGCAAAGGAAAATATAATAAAGAAGAGACCCGGGGGCTGTAGGTTTCACTAGTGGCTTCTCTTGAGAAAAATAGCAAACAGTGGGTGAACAAATTACTGTTGGGAAATTGATAGAACTTCAAATAATCATGACGATATCCAGGCAATGATCATTATATAGGCATCACGTCCAAGATTAGTAGACTGACTCCTGCCTCCATCTACTACTATTACTCCACACATCGACCGCTATCCAGCATGCATCTAGTGTATTAAGTTCATGGGGAAACGGAGTAATGCAATAAGAATGATGACATGATGTAGACAAGATCTATTTATGTAGAAAAAGACCCCATCTTGTTATCCTGAATGGCAATGATACATACGTGTCGGTTCCCCTTCTGTTACTGGGATCAAGCACCGTAAGATCAAACCCATCACAAAGCACCTCTTCCCATTGCAAGATAAATAGATCAAGTTGGTGAAACAAAACCCAAATATTGGAGAAGAAATACGAGGCTATAAGCAATCATGCATATAAGAAATCAAAGAAGACTCAAATAACTTTCATGGATAAAAAGATAGATCTGATCATAAACTCAAAGTTCATCGGATCCCAACAAACACACCGCAAAAAGTGTTACATCATATGGATCTCCAAGAGACTATTGTATTGAGAATCAAACGAGAGAGAGGAAGCCATCTACCAAATAGGTGCTTCTCTGGCCCATTGGATGTCTTCTGGTCCAAAAAAACACAAAAACTTATGTTGCGTTTGGACTCTGTTTGGTATTGATTTCGTGTGATGTAAAAAACATGCAAAAAATAGCAACTGACACTTGGCACTATGTCAATAGCTTAGTACCAAAAAGTTATATAAAATGACTATAAAATGATTCTAAAACATCCAAGAATGATAATATAATAGCATGGAACAATCAAAAATTATAGATACATTGGAGACGTATTAGCATCCCCAAGCTTAATTCATGCTCGTCCATGAGTAGGTAAATGATAAAAACAGAATTTTTGATGTGGAATGCTGCCTAACATGCTCATCTCATAATCTTCTCTTTATAGCATGGACATTTGGACTTTTATATGGTTCGAAGCAATAGTATAGTTTTGACATGAGATTTAAATATTCAAGCATATCAACAAGCAAACATGTCTTTCAAAATATCAATGCTAAAATAAGTTACCCTAGCCCATCATGCTCAATCATTGATCCATTCATGAAACACACTCGCATATTAGCAACACCCAATGCTCAAGTATGATTATAGTGCCCCCTAGTTGGTGCATTATAAGAGAAGATGGAGACTCAAAATAAAAATAAAAATTGCATAAAGTAAAAGAAAGGCCCTTCGCGGAGGGAAGTAGGGATTTCTAGAGGTGGCAGAGCTCAAAGCAAAAAACATAGAGATAAAAACATTTTGGGAGGCATGCTTTTCCTGTCAACGAGAATGATCGAGAATTTCCCAATTGTCGTGGAATTATCACGGCAGATGACCTCGTGGAAGGACTTAGTTGTGGAGCCATTGCAACGAGGTTAGCTTATAGGGGTTAAACGGGACAAAGGACACAGGGAGTTTATACTGGTTTAGCCCCTTCCGGTGAAGGTAAAAGCCTACTCTAGTTTGAGGTGGTATTGCTAGGGTTTCGATTACCAGGGAGCAAACACGCTTTGCCTGGCTTTCGACTTGTTGTTTCTTGCCCTAAGCCGCTGCCGGGTCGTCCCCTTATATACATGGGTTGATGCCTTGCGGCCTACAGAGTCCCGGCCAGCTCATACAAACGTGCTCCGGCTCGGTGACTTATCTTACATGCCTTACAATACAAGTTTACATATACATGGCGGTTTACACTTACGGGCCTTAAGCCGCCTCCAGACTTGGGCCTTTTAATAAGCCTATCTATGAACTGCCATCTTTAGTATACTCTTGGGCTTCATTTAGATGAACCGCCATAATGGATGACCCGGACCCTCCTGGGTGGGTCATATCTAAGAGTCATATCCCCAACATTTGGCCCCAGGTTGATTTGAACTTGTTCATGTCAATCTTCAACATTTAGAAAAATCCTTCTTCATCTTCCTGTGCCATGTTGTAACCCGCCATGACGTCATCTCTGGAAATTGCGGTAACCCGCCGTGACGTCACCTGTAATTAATACGATGCATGGCCCAAATAAATCTTTTTCTTAACTGACCCTTCCGAAAATCGAGGCACTCACGCCATCACATATCCACTTTTCTATCTCCTCGATTCTCGCGCATGCCACTTATCCTTCCGGCCTTATAAATAGGGCCACGATCTCACTTCTCATTCTCCCCCTTTGCCTTCTCTCCTTCTTCTTCCTCCTCGAGACGTCCCAGTGCACCCAAGCTCCACAAACGTCAACCTTCGTCCTCTTGATCAACTCCGCCCGCTGCATCACCCTGAACTGACCAGAACACCGCGGCACCTCTCTGCTGTCTCATCAGCATCAGTAAGTCTTCCCTTTCCTCGCAATAGCTCTGTCATTAGGGTTTATCTGTTCATCGGTGTTCATCACCGTTCTTCCCTGTCTCCATCCCTGTCACAGCCCTAGAGTTTGCTTGTAACTAGTGGCTTTACATCCATGCATCATGTTTAAATTTCATGAAACTTGAAATGGGTATTGTTGAAACCCTAGCACCAAATGAATTCAACTAGGTTCAATAAAAAAATATTTTCAATGATCCCAATTGCCCTTTAGAAAAGTTCATGATTTTTGTTAAAGGTGAAAACCTCTGCCAAAAGTCATGCACATATTTCTAGGCCATTCTGGATTTTTGAATTAAATCTTATTGTATTTGAATTTGGGCACTTAAATACTATAAAATATTTAAAATTTCCAAATAATCCCAAACCAAAATGTTCCATGTTTGATATATTCTAAACATTGGGCATGCACAGTTTGGTGATTTTTTAAAGTGCCTAGATATTTTTAGTAATGCCACAAACTTACAGAACAAAAGAAAAAATAGAAATAAAAGAAAGAGAGAGAGAGAAGGACCTACCTGGGCCACTTGCCTGGCCGGCCCAGCTCGCTGGCCCAGCCCACTGGCCTCCTCCCCGTCGTCTTCCTCCCCTGCCAGGAGGACGATGGCGCGTGCTCGCCGCACGCGTAGGTGCCGTAGGAGCTAATAACGCCACTCCACGACCACCGCAGCCCCGTTCCCGAGTGCGTCCGAACTCCGGCCGCCGCCGAGGTCGATGCCGCGCTCAACCCCGGCCACCCTAGCTGCTACCGCTTGCTGCACTAGACGCGGACGAGCTCTAGCATCACGTAGAGCCTCTCCGCCGCCGTTTTGGTCGCCGGAGGAGCATTTCCGAGCCGCCCCGCCATCTCTGTCGTCGCCGGCGAAGAGCCGTGGGCCAAGCCCGTGGGTTTGACCCCGGTTGACCGGGATTTGACTTCCCCTGCGCCACTGACAGGTGGTTCCAGCCCCTCTTAATCTCTGGTTTAGTTTTAAGTTAAAACCCAATTAGACCTGAGAAACTGACTTGTGGGGCCCAGTGGTCAGGTTTGACCTGGGCTGACCACGTTGACCTGCTGACGCAGTGATGACATCATGCTGACTCAGTTATTAATTTTCTGGTTTAAAAATAATCCAGGAAATTCCAGAAATTAGTATAAACTTCTAAAATTCATAGAAATTAAACCGTAACTCCAAATGAAATAATTTATATATGAAAAATTATCAGAAAAATTCAAGGAATCTGTTTATGGAATTTTCATGCATGTTTGAACAATGTTTGTCCTCTGTTTTGGACAAAACAAATAAATGGCATTTAACTAATCATATATGGAGTTTGAATTTGAATTTTGTATTCAAACCAACTTCATTTAATTGTGTTGCTAGTTGCATTAGCTCAATCAACAACATATTGCCATGTCATTATCATGCATCATGCTGTGCATTGCATTGATTGTGTTCCTTCTCTATTGCCGGTGGTTGTCCCCTCTCGGTAGACGTTGTACCGACGCTGTGATCGTTGACACTGATGAAGACCCAATGATATCTTCAGAAGTGTCAGGCAAGCAAAACCCCCTTGCTCATTCCAATACAATCCCACTCTCCCGCTCCTGCTCTCTTTTACTGGATTAGGACAACAACGATTCATCTTTTACTTGCTGCGGTAGTTGAACCCCTTATCCTCTGCATGACCTGTCATTGCCACAGTAAATAGATGAAACCCACTGGCATGAGTAGGAGTTGTTTGAGCCCTGATGTGCCTACTCATTCATGCTTGTTTCTCATGCCTGCTATTGCATAGAGTCGTGTCAGGTCTGGTTCATCGGGGATGAATCGGAGGTGTGTAAACATGTCCTACGGTGTGTGAGCTAAGTGTGTGAACATGATTTGGTAAAGGTAGCGGTGAGAGGCCATGTAGGAGTACATGGTGGGTTGTCTCACTGAAACCGTCCTCAGGAACTGAGTTCTGTGTTTGTGATCCATGAAACAGCTGCTACCACACATTGGGCCCTGAAATATGACCCCGCTCGACTTATTGACCCCTCTCGTCCTCTGTCCAGGAGTTACAACTAGTTTCTGGTGTTTGTAGGTTATGTGTTGGCGGCCGTGCGTAGCGCCGACCCTAGGGGTGGGCTATGATGCGGTAGATACACTGTGGTCGGGTATGCCGGGCGCCCGTTTGGCGTCTTGGGACCTTGTACACATCGTTTGGGGCCGTTGAGGACACCACGGCCGGATTTCCTTGCAGATGGAACCCAAATAGGTGATAAACCTGGACTAGAGACTTGTGTGGTTAGTCAGGTCGTGGTCTACACCCACGTCGGTTTTCGCTTGAAGTCTGCCGAGCACATGTCGTGTGTAGACGCTAAGTGGTGGAAACATGTGTGAAGAAGTACACCCCTGCAGGGTTATAAATGATTTATTCGAATAGCCGTGTCCGTGGTAAAGGACTTCTGGGTTGCCTATAACAGTTCATAGACAAGTGAAAGTGGATACTCTAAAATGCGCAAGATAAGCGTGAGTGCTATGGATGGCGTTCTCGTAGGGAGACGGGAGCGGATCCTTAGTGGTGTATTGATTGGTGAATATGTGGACCCGTGTGCGCCACCTCAAAAGAGTTACTTGCAGTCGTAGTTTAAGATAGCCACCGAGTCAAAGCTGGCTTGCTGCAGTAAAACTCCACCCCCTTTGTTGATACCGATGCATATGTAGCTAGTTCTGATGTAAGTCTTGCTGAGTACTTTTGTACTCACGTTTGCTTAATTTATGTTTTGCAGAGAGACTCCAGTCTCGCTAGTAGTTTCACGTGGACTTCGATGTTAGCTTGATACCTCAGCTACGATCTTGTGCCCTCGGCAGGATCTGGTAGATAGTCAGGCTTCTTAGCCTTTTTCATTTGTAGATGTCTGTACTCAGACATATTAAGCTTCCGCATGTGCTTTGCATTGTATGCTATGATTGTTGGGTCATGAGACCCATGTTTGTAATATCTCGCTCCTCGGAGCCTAATGAATAAATACTTGAGTTGTAGAGTTATGTTGTGATGTCATGCTGTATTTACACATATCGAGCATATTGTGTGTATGATTGAAATGCTTGGTATGTGTGGGATCCGACAATCTAGTTGTCTATCCTTGGCAGCCTCTCTTATGGGGAAATGTAGTCTAGTGCTTCCATGAGCCATAGTAGTCCGCTACAGCCCGGTTCACCGGAGTCCTGCTAGCCCAGCACTACTGCTCAGGACACTTGACTGGCCGGCATGTGATTCACTTCGTTCCTGTGTCTGTCCCTTCGGGGAAATGTCACACGGTGACATCCGGAGTCCTGTTAGCCTAGTGCTACAGCCCGGATTCGCACGCTGCTGACCGACATGCTCGATGTTGATTCATGTATGCATGTTCCCGTAAGTTAGTGCCACTTTGGGTTCACGACTAGTCATGTCGTCCCGGGTTCTCTGTCATATGGACGCTAGCGACACTATCATATACGTGAGCCAAAAGGCGCAAACGGTCCCGGGCCATGGTAAGGCGACACCCGTGGAAATACCATGCGTGAGGCCCCAAAGTGATATGAGGTATTACAGGCTAGATCGATGTGACTTAGAATCGGGGTCCTGACAGCTTTGGTATCAGAGCCTGACTGCCTGTAGGATTACCAAGCCAGACTGGTCGAAGTTGAGTCTAGAAATGCTTTAGTTATATAAGGGAATTGATTGTGGGATGGAACGTAAGGCTCTTTTTACTCCTTATATCTCGTGCCCTCTGATCTGAGTCGCCCTCTTCTTTTCTACGGGGATTAAGAACTAGGCTTCTCATCTTTCTATCAGGATCACGTGTTACTAAACCGTAGTTGCCTAGGATAGTTGGATTTAAGCCTCAGTTCAGTTCCTACTACTTCCATATGTTCATAGCTGGCCTCAGAACCTTGATATTGTGTTGTTGAGTGCTTATGCCACCATTTTGCAGGATGTCTCAAATCATTCGAGCATTTAGAGCTATTATGTTGTCCGAGTCATCCCAAGTCTCTACATAGTCTGATGCATTTGCAAACCTTTTTCTTTCCGTTCCCGATGTCCTTTTGGGCCAGATTAAGCACACTACTCGGTCTGTGAGGTACTCCGTTGCCTCGGCGTATATGTTGGAGCTATTATTATGACCCTAGGTGTTTTAGGGAGTCACCTAGTAATCTAGCCATGTTTTGTGCTCCGGTGTGATGATTCTGGCCACCATTCTCGAAAGCATCCCGTGATGCCAATTAGTAGTAGGTATTCTACTCCTGGGTTCTTGAACCCAAGATTCACTCTACTTAATTTGTGTAGATAGTGTTGCTCGTTCCTTTAGGATATTAGAAACCTTGCGACAGTCCTCGAGGTCCGTGGAATTTCTTTCTTCCAAATCCATGAACCATTAAGGCAGAAGTTATTTGAACCAAAAGATCACCATTAGAGTACTCCTGAGGAGTTCTCCATTCATAATTGTGACTCTGCCAGTCCTACCTCTCAGCATGGGTTATCCGGAAGAAATATGTTGAACTTGTTCGATATACTAACCTATGCATCCACAACTCAGAAATATATATGTTCCTTTGAGTTGTCCCTCTGTAGTTGTATTCCGATCCTTGTCTATCAGTTGATAGCCAAGTTTATGTCGTGCATTCGTGTTATCGATGCCTATTATTCTTGTGGTCCATCGAGCCATTCTATTCCGGAATGACTAGGAGAAACAAACTCCAGCACCTCATCCATTTCTTGGACTGGTCAAAGTAGTTGTATTCCGCAGATCAAAATGCCAATCCAGCTTTTGTTCTGTTCTACCTCGGAGTATTACCCCCTTTATGTCAGGATTTTCATAGGAATTGCAGCATCTCTCATGAATTCTTGACGTAGTGATACTCTCTCCATTATTATTCATTTCTCGGTTTCCGTGTTGTTGCAACCGGAATGTCGACAAGTGATTCGTGATGTGTGAAATCAATAGTCCTAGCAACCCTGTTGCTTGGTAGTTAAAGGACAATAACTTCATTCTTAGCATGTTGGTTATCGAATCATCGTTCTAAGGTAGATTGTGCTACCTAATCATTGTTTCTGGTGCACTCTTCGACCAATGTGTTAGGAGTGTGTCAATCCATCACTCTCTTGATCACATTGTCTTGCCCTGAAAAGCAAGATTGTTCTCGAGCTTAGTAACATATCGGTGGTTCATGATGTTCCGAATATCTTCTTGGAAGTATTACCAGGTCGTCACCTGCCCGCTATGTTGATTTTGTGATCATGTTGGTTTTCCTCCAAACCGTCCTTTCTCCAAGAATCTGTGTCGGATACCCTGAGCAAGTTGGTTAAGCTAAACAACAAGTTGGAGAGTTGAAAGATAAAAGCTTTTCCGACTCAATTCATTCCAAAGGGATATATTGCGTGTGTGTGTGTTGGAGAAAGATGATATCTTCATCAATTGATCCTCGTGATCAATTGTCGGTGCTATTGTCTTACCCAAACTTTGATTTGAGTGTCGGCTATCGTCAAATCAAATCAGAACCAACGATATTCGTAATGTTGTCCTACTCGTGGTTGATTCCTCGAGCATACATCATTATATTCTTTGGGTCTGACCAATGCTATCACCATGTTCACTTAATTATGGATTTCCATTTATATGGAAACCTGGATGAATTGTTGTTGAGCCCATCGACAACATCCATGTCCTCTCCATGATTGTGTTGAACATCCAGCTAGTGTTGGAAACTTGTGTAATCATTTTCTTCATGCCCCGTTCATGAAGTATATGTTTGGATGAAAGAAGTGACTTCCTTTGATTCACGTGCATTTGATGTAAGTTGCCGCTGTGAATCCGGGAAAGTTTGTTTTACTTCCTCTGGAATCATCCCAAGTCAGTCATGCACGTGTGAAGTATTCTATGGTCTGATAGACTGATCATCTTCATTCCATACGTATCCCTAGCACACCAAGCCACTGATTGACTTGTTTAGGGAGAAGAAGTTCTCCATAAGAGCTAATCATATGACTTATGCAAGGACTTCGATATCCTTGATGATGGTTCCCAACCAGGACTGGGTAGTGTTTCATTATAAGACCACCATGTGGTCATGCTTGTCTGGGACAGCGTGTTCATGTGTGTTTAGCAGAACCAGCTCATGTTTTGGAGCTTACTACCATAGTCCATTTCCTGAGAATCTCACAATGTCATCCCGTCGATTTGTGTTGCAGACTTTCATTTTGTTTCTAGACTCGATGAGTCTGGAATATCCTGACACCAACCAGATCTGAATCTCAGGCAGATGTGATGGTTGGGACGTTTTCCCAAGAGCTATAATATTGGTCTCTCTGTAACCCGGTAAGTGGATGTCGTGGCCAATGCACCGAGCTGGAAGACCTATTATTGTAGTATCTTGATTGAGTAAGTTGGCCACCTCCCCATAAGGATTACGTAGGATTTACTCCAGTAGTTATTCCTTATGGATTCCTGAGCTCCCGGAGTCTAACCTGCTACTTGATGTTCTAGATACCAAACCATTCCAATGAATGGGTTAGGCTAGCACATCAAGGAGAACATTAGAAGCAGAGCGCTAAATGTCTCTCGGTCGATCATCCGGATTTTGATCCCTTGGCCTCGCTAAGGTGAAATCTGAGAAAGTGTTATCTTTCTTTGCATCTGCATCTTCCACCATTATTCATCATGGTAGCATGTTGTGTTGCCAGGATCCTTGACACGGATATTGGTAAAACCCTGATGAATACGGAAATGCTCAAGTTCTTGAGAGCATGTGCAAGCACTAGGATTTATCGTCGGCATTAGCTGGGGTCCGTTCCCGGTTTCTTCGATTATGCCATAACCTTTCAAACAGTGGAATCTCTCTCTACTGTTGGGGTTCTCCCCAATTACTAGAATCATTCCTAGCATTTGCATTTTGTTCCCAGCTTGCACCGCCATTGTGTCATCCTACTACGGACTACCCTTCTCAGTAATTACTGATCAGGATCATCTTCAAAGTGGTCCTACCATGGGTTCCATCCATTTTCGATGATAAGCAAATCATCCATCGCGTTTTCTTCAACAAGGTAGTCCACATCATCCATTCTAGCCCAAGTATGTAGTTCTCTCGGACTCCGTCAAAGGATCATTTGTGAATTGCCTTAGGTTGGTATAGAGAGTCTCAATGATCTATGGATCAAAAGTAATTCTTTTTGCCACTTAAGGGAATATTTCTGCGAGTCACCTTCCTTAAGGTGTCCCATTGTGGTATCTTGGCAACCTAACTCCGCGCTATGTTGACATCGTTCACCACCCTCTTAGGTGTGGAATTTTTGTCTACCAATTTGAACCCTTGTCATCCGCTTATTTCCATCACCCCTGATGTGTGTTTTGTCTCTCAACTCAAGAGATGTTTCAACGTCTCACTCCCTGAGTTGATCTTGAGTACTCGATCTTCGAGGAGATCGATTCCTGTAGAGTTTCTTTCTGCCATCATCGTGCTGGATGGAGATATCGAAAGCAAAGACGTCAAGATCAAATTGAAGCAATGAATCAACATCTTTGATAAGGACAGTTGGATCGTGAAGATCGTGTTAGCTTCGTGTCCCCTCTGTCTTCTTACCTCACCTCTTGAATCTCGGGACGAGATTATTGTTTAGTGGGGGTGAGTTGTCACAGCCCTAGAGTTTGCTTGTAACTAGTGGCTTTACATCCATGCATCATGTTTAAATTTCATGAAACTTGAAATGGGGATTGTTGAAACCCTAGCACCAAATGAATTCAACTAGGTTCAATAAAAAAATATTTTCAATGATCCCAATTGCCCTTTAGAAAAGTTCATGATTTTTGTTAAAGGTGAAAACCCCTGCCAAAAGTCATGCACATATTTCTAGGCCATTCTGGATTTTCGAATTAAAACTTATTGTATTTGAATTTGGGCACTTAAATACTATAAAATATTTAAAATGTCCAAATAATCCCAAACCAAAATGTTCCATGTTTGATATATTCTAAACATTGGGCATGCACATTTTGGTGATTTTTGAAAGTGCCTAGATATTTTTAGTAATGCCACAAACTTACAGAACAAAAGAAAAATAGAAATAAAAGAAATAGAGAGAGAGAGAAGGACCTACCTGGGCCACTTGCCTGGCCGGCCCAGCTCGCTGGCCCAGCCCACTGGCCTCCTCCCCGTCGTCTTCCTCCCCTGCCAGGAGGACGAAGGCGTGTGCTCACCGCGCGCGTAGGTGCCGTAGGAGCTAAGAACACCACTCCACGACCACCGCAGCCCCGTTCCCGAGTGCGTCCGAACTCCGGCTGTCGCCGAGGTCGACGTCGCGCTCAACCCCGGCCACCCTAGCTGCTGCCGCTTGCTGCACTAGACACGGACGAGCTCCAGCATCACGTAGAGCCTCTCCGCCGCCGTTTTGGTCGCCGGAGGAGCATTTCCGAGCCGCCCCGCCGTCTCTGTCGTTGCCGGCGATGAGCCGTGGGCCAAGCCCGTGGGTTTAACCCCGGTTGACCGGGACTTGACTCCCCCTGCGCCACTGACAGGTGGGTCCAGCCCCTGTTAATCTCTTGTTTAGTTTTAAGTTAAAACCCAATTAGACCTAAGACACTGACTTGTGGGGCCCAGTGGTCAGGTTTGACCTGGGCTGACCACGTTGACCTGCTGACGCAGTGATGACGTCATGCTGACTCAGTTATTAATTTTCTAGTTTAAAAATAATCCAGGAAATTCCAGAAATTAGTATAAACTTCTAAAATTCATAGAAATTAAACCGTAACTCCAAATGAAATAATTTATATATGAAAAATTATCAGAAAAATTCAAGGAATCTGTTTATGGCATTTTCATGCATGTTTGAACAATGTTTGTCCTCTGTTTTGGACAAAACAAATAAATGGCATTTAACTAATCATATATGGAGCTTGAATTTGAATTTTGTATTCAAACCAACTTCATTTAATTGTGTTGCTAGTTGCATTAGCTCAATCAACAACATATTGCCATGTCATTATCATGCATCATGTTGTGCATTGCATTGATTGTGTTCCTTCTCTGTTGCCGGTGGTTGTCCCCTCTCGGTAGACGTTGTACTGACGCTGTGATCGTTGACACTGATGAAGACCAAATGATATCTTCAGAAGTGCCAGGCAAGCAAAACCCCCTTGCTCATTCCAATACAATCCCACTCTCCCGCTCCTGCTCTCTTTTACTGCATTAGGACAACAACGATTCATCTTTTACTTGCTGCGATAGTTGAACCCCTTATCCTCTGCATGACCTGTCATTGCCACAATAAATAGATGAAACCCACTGGCATGAGTAGGAGTTGTTTGAGCCCTGATGTGCCTACTCATTCATGCTTGTTTGTCATGCCTGCTATTGCATAGAGTCGTGTCAGGTCTGGTTCATCGGGGATGAATCGGAGGTGTGTAAACATGTCCTACGGTGTGTGAGCTAAGTGTGTGAACACGATTTGGTAAAGGTAGCGGTGAGAGGCCATGTAGGAGTACATGGTGGGTTGTCTCACTGAAACCGTCCTCAGGAACTGAGTTCTGTGTTTGTGATCCATGAAACAGCTGCTACCACACATTGGGCCCTGAAATATGACCCCGCTCGACTTATTGACCCCTCTCGTCCTCTGTCCAGGAGTTGCAACTAGTTTCTGGTGTTTGAAGGTTATGTGTTGGCGGCCGTGCGTAGCGCTGACCCTAGGGGTGGGCTATGATGCGGTAGATACACTGTGGCCGGGTATGTCGGGCGCCCGTTTGGCGTCTCGGGACCCTGTACACATCGTTTGGGGCCGTTGAGGACACCCCGGACGGATTTCCTTGCGGATGGAACCCAAATAGGCGATAAACCTGGACTAGAGACTTGTGTGGTTAGTCAGGTCGTGGTCTACACCCACGTCGGTTTTCGCTTGAAGTCTGCCGAGCACATGTCGTGTGCAGACGCTAAGTGGTGGAAACATGTGTGAAGAAGTACACCCCTGCAGGGTTATAAATGATTTATTCGAATAGCCGTGTCCGCGGTAAAGGACTTCTGGGTTGCCTATAACAGTTCATAGACAAGTGAAAGTGGATACTCTAAAATGCGCAAGATAAGCGTGAGTGCTATGGATGGCGTTATCGTAGGGAGATGGGAGCGGATCCTTGGTGGTGTATTGATTGGTGAATATGTGGAATCGTGTGCGCCACCTCAAAAGAGTTACTTGCAGTCGTAGTTTAAGATAGCCACCGAGTCAAAGCTGGCTTGCTGCAGTTAAACTCCACCCCCACCCCCCTTTGTTGATACCGATGCATATGTAGCTAGTTCTGATGTAAGTCTTGCTGAGTACTTTTGTACTCACGTTTGCTTAATTTATGTTTTGCAGAGAGACTCCAGTCTCGCTAGTAGTTTCATGTGGACTTCGACGTTAGCTTGATACCTCAGCTACGATCTTGTGCCCTCGGCAGGATCTGGTAGATAGTCAGGCTTCTTAGCCTTTTTCATTTGTAGATGTCTGTACTCAGACATATTAAGCTTCCGCATGTGCTTTGCATTGTATGCTATGATTGTTGGGTCATGAGACCCATGTTTGTAATATCTCTCTCCTCGGAGCCTAATGAATAAATACTTGAGTTGTAGAGTTATGTTGTGATGTCATGTTGTATTTACACATATCGAGCATATTGTGTGTATGATTGAAATGCTTGGTATGTGTGGGATCCGACAATCTAGTTGTTTATCCTTGGCAGCCTCTCTTATGGGGAAATGTAGTCTAGTGCTTCCATGAGCCATAGTAGTCTGCTATAGCCCGGTTCACCGGAGTCCTGCTAGCCCAGCACTACTGCTCAGGACACTTGACTGGCCGGCATGTGATTCACTTCGTTCCTGTGTCTGTCCCTTCGGGGAAATGTCACGCGATGACATCCGGAGTCCTGTTAGCCCAGTGCTACAGCCCGGATTCGCACGCTGCTGACCGACATGCTCGATGTTGATTCATGTATGCCTGTTCCCGTAAGTTAGTGCCACTTTGGGTTCACGACTAGTCATGTCGGCCCGGGTTCTCTGTCATATGGACGCTAGCGACACTAACATATATGTGAGCCAAAAGGCGCAAACGGTCCCGGGCCATGGTAAGGCGGCACCCGTGGAAATACCGTGCGTGAGGCCGCAAAGTGATATGAGGTGTTACAGGCTAGATCGATGTGACTTAGAATTGGGGTCCTGACAATCCCAGATCGCATAGTTTTGATCTGAAAGTGGTACAAATCTCGCGCGGTAACAGTTTTAGCACTTATTTTTTATATCAGACCATATCTTTCTTACAATAGATCTCATTTGAACACCCCCACTCTTCTTCTGCCGCCACCTTAGGTTTAGATTTTATTCCATTTTTCTGAATAGCTGCAGATCCAATCTTATAACCTTAATCTGCGAAACTTGTTTATCCTAATACTTAGTAAAATTTTGCTCTTGTCAGATCTTGAATATCAGTATTTGTCATGGCGGCTTACATATCCGGTTTACAATTAATCATATATCATTAGTCCTTAATTCGTCATTCTGAACGTATAGTGCAACTGTTAACTTGTGATTTCACCAACTGACTTGAACCGACAAATTATTCCCTTCCTTTAGGTTTTCTTTCTTTCACAATACCGCCGAACACAGTCTACACATGCAATTGGGTCCCCTCCATCGTCACTGAGGGCACATTCAGAGACTTTGTCAAAGTCGGGTACTTGCCCGCAAAGAGTGTTATAAATTACCGCGCCCCTGAACCGGGCGAGGAAAGACCTCAGCCAAAGGATGGCGAAGTCATTGTATTCACTGATCACATGAACCGGGGCTTCTCACCACCTGACTCTAAGTTTTTCCGAGATGTTCTGCACTTCTTCCAACTCCATCCTCAAGACATCGGACCCAACTCCGTGTCAAATATCTGTAACTTTCAAGTCTTCTGCGAAGTATACCTTCAAGAGGAGCCCAACATCGACCTCTTTAGAGAATATTTTTGTTTGAACCGCCAGAATGAGTTCACCAATGGGCCCAGCTTGGAACTTGGCGGAATCTCAATTCAACGCAGAAGAGCTGCTGTAAGTGCATCTAGTGCCACCCCTAGTTGGTTTTGGAGTATTGACGACAAACCTGGTTGAGGGACTAATGTGTTTGTGAGAATTGCAGGATAACAAAGGTAGAAGTCCCTCATTGATTCGGTTTTCCTACCAGAGATGACCCGTAAAAATGTATGAAGACATTGAAGTCAAAGGTGGTATGTGAAGACATTCACATTGAAGACTATGACAAGAGAAGACATCGCGTGAAGACTATGGAGCACGAAGACTTAGTTGTTTCGTCGTTCTTTTTCTTCTTTTTTAAGTCATAGGAACCACCGTACTGTTAAGTGGGGTCCAAGTGAACCACTCAGAATGAATGAAGTGATGCTTAACCAAAATCCTATGTCTTCGAGCGAAGACAATGAGAGCAAATCTTATCCAGAGCTGGATAAGTCAGCTTTGTTGTAGCCCAAGTAAAGTTGACGTGTGTGTTTGAAATCTGACCGTTGGAACACGTGTCAGTTCCTTAGTGACCCAGGGTCATTTCGGACAAATCAGGTCAGGTTGCCTAGTGGCTATAAATAGCCCACCCCCTGCAACCATAAACGGTTGGCTGCTCAGAGTTAGTGAACGGCTTTTGTTGTTTGAGAGCAACCCACCTCGAAGCCTTTGAGAGAGAATTCCTTGCGAGGACAAAGCCCTAAACACCCAGAGCCAAAGAGTGTTAGGCATCACTGAAGTCTTCCTGTCTGTGTGATCTGAAGACTTATTACACTTGAGGACTGTGAATCCTCCAGCCGGTGAACGAAGTCTTCCTGTCTGTGCGTTCTGAGCATCCAAGAGTCATTATGGATCGCCGGTGAACGAAGTCTGTGAAGGTTTGGAAGTCTACCTTGAAGACTTACCAGAGTGATTGGGCGAGGACTGGGTGTCCTTAGCTCAAGGGGAATAAGGTGAAGACATGGTCTTCTGAGTTGAATCTCAGTCTCCCTAACCAGACGTACAGTTGTCACAACAACTGGAACTGGTCCAACAAATCATTGTCTTCAACGAGCCACTGGTTCCATCCTTCCCATCTCTTTACTTTCAGATTGGTCCTTGTGAAGTCATTGCCTGTCTACATTATCTACTTGTCTTCACTGTGTGACTATTGTTCTGATTGGCTTCATACTATCTTCCATCCTGATCTATACTGCCTAGCTGCTATTAGTCTTTGTGCTTTCTTCTCATTGAATACTTGACTATGGCTTGCTTAGTGTAGTCTGCCTTCCGCTGCATGGTAATAGGTTTGTTTCTATCGTTTGTCTTCGAAACTTCCATGTTTTGAAGACTTTCATAAAAATCGCCTATTCACCCCCCCCCCCCTCTAGTCGATAACTAGCACTTTCAATTGGTATCAGAGCAAGGTACTCCCTTGTTCTGTGTGATTCGGTTTAACCACCTGGAGTTTTACCTATGTCGACTGCAGGGATAATCAAAGTCTCTGCTGCGTGCCCAGTCTTCGATGGAACTGAATATCCCTACTGGAAGAATAAGATGTGCATGCATCTTGAAGCCATTGATGTCGACCTCTGGTATGTCGTCGAGAATGGCGTCCCCAAGGCTGGTGAAGGTGTCACCGCTGCTGATGTCAAGAAGTTCGTTCAACTGGATTCCACTGCCAAGAACATCATCTGTGGTCATCTGACCAAAGGACAGTATGGCCGTGTGAGTGCTCTGGAAACATCCAAGCTAGTCTGGGACTGGCTCTAAAAGGTCAACGAAGGTGTCTCAACCTAGAGAGATCAAAGAATCAGTGTCCTTCGCAACCTCTTCAACTGCTTCAAGAGAAACGACAATGAGAATGTTGAGCTTATGTTTGATCGACTCACTGACATCACAAATGAGCTTCAAGCCCTCGACGCTACTGAGATCACCAAGCATGAAGTCGTCAAGACACTCCTGAGATCACTTGATAGCTCGTTTGACACCCTAGCCCTGATGATTCAAGAACGCCCTGACTTCAAGACACTCGATCCATCTGGCATACTGGAAAGTCTCAACACACATGAGTTTCAACTTTCTAAGAAAAGAGACATCTACGGTCCCAACTATGGGAAAACTCGTGCTTTGAAGGCAAAAGCTATTTCCTCATCTGAAGAAGAATCTGATTGCAGTTATGATGATCCTGAAGACATTGGAAAGGAGCTTGCTATGCTTGTGAAGAAGTTATAGAAATTCACCAAGAAGAAAGGCTTTAGAAAGTCCTCACGGTCTAGCTCAAGGAATGATGAAGCTTATGCTCATGACTACAAGAAGAGAACATGCCACAAGTGCAAGAAACCTGGCCACTACATCTCTGAGTGTCCTCGGTGGGACAATGAGAACAAGAAGAATAAGAAAAGCAAGGAATATGATTCTGACGACAAGAAGAAGAAGAAATACTCAAAGTCATCTTCCAAGTCTTCATCAAAGTCTTCATCACACAAGAAGAGCTCATCTGGCAAGGCTTGTGCATTTGTTGGCAAGGAAATGGATTCAGAGGATGAGTCTGCTTCTGAGGAGGCGGAGGTGGAGTCTGAGGAGGAGTCCGATTCTGGCATTGCAAGTCTGGCTACAGCCTACGTTGCCAAGTCCATCTTCAACATTGAAGACAATGACTCCATCACCGACGCCGATGCTAATGACCAGGATGACTCCGCTCCCACCTAGTGCTTCATGGCACGCGGTGCCAAGGTAAACTCACGCACTAATCACTATCAAACATCCAGTGAAGATGACTCTGATTGTGGTTCCAAACCCAGCTACAAAACACTTGCTAAAATTGCAACTGAACAACGGAAAGCTATGGAACATATTCAAAAACTGTTAGACAAAAGCGATGACCTGTTAGACGCTGAAATGACTCGATCTCAGTCCTTAATTGAAGACATAAAAAATCTTCATGTTAAGTATGAGGAACTTGAAAGTCATCATGAAACGCTCTCAACAACTCATGAAAAGCTCTCCTATGATTATCTTCAAAGGAAGCAAGATCTTGAGAAATTGAGAGCGGCTCATGAAGATCTTCAAAAGGAAAACGAGTCACTTCGCGCCAAACAGTTCAGTCTCGCTCAGGAAGGATTTGAACCACCATGTCTTAAATGCATTGAGCGTGATAACACTACTTCTGTTGCTGGATGTTCTACTGTTGCTACTGTTGCAATATCTTCAACTGTTGATGTGGTAACTAACCCCTCTGCTGAGGATGCCACTGCTATTTCTGATGAAAATGCTAGGTTGAAGACATTGCTTGAAACAGGGATGTAAAAAAGTCTTAAAGGACATCAGACACTATGTGATGTCCTCAAAAGGCAGATCCTGAACCGAAACCCTAGGAAAGAGGGTGTTGGGTTCGAAAGGAAAATGAATGCTGATGGCTCTTACTGGAAACCTGAGCAGTACCCCAAAACCACATGGGTTGCTGCAAAGGAATCTTTAGTGGATCCATCCACCCTATCTGGCTTCACTTGTGCTAATCCCATTATTATTGATGAATCCTTTGATGCAAACTATAAACTGTTTAAGAATCAGAATGGTGAAGTGTTTGCCACGTATATTGGTACTAACTGCAGGAATGGGCCACCTATGAAGAAAGTCTGGGTGCCGAAAAGGTGTCTGGAGAATCTTCCTGTGAATGTCATCATGACACCACGAGTGAAGAAGACAAACCCCAGACCACAGGCTTCATATGGTCCAAAGGCTTCATACAGACAGAGGGCTCACCTGAGTCGCACTAACGCAAATGTTTTGCAGGGAAACCATACTCAGGCCTATGAATATGAGCGTGTTTCATCAAACCGCCATGTTCATAAGACCAAGAACTACTCTGCTTATTCTTATGAGTACTATTGCCCTCCTGCAAGACTATTTGCTAGGGCTTCAAAGCCAAAGTTCTCAGATGCTGCACTTAGACTCATTGCTTCGAAGCCACCCTTGAAGATGTGGGTGGCTAAGAAAGCTTAACTCTCTTTTGCAGGGAAGGGTCTCCAGCCGAAAATCAAATTCGTCTGAAGCTATTGTTGGGGACCTTAAACATCTTGTAGGGCGCAAGATCAAATGCCCAAATGGTCTTATTATGTATTTTGTTCCTAAATCGCTTGCTACTTGCCCTATCAGTCCTAACCTCGATCTAAGCTTTCATAATCCACTTGCTCGTCAAATGTTTGTGCTTCACAATTCTCTTCGTGAAGCCTATCCCCCTAAATGCACTGTAGGGTATGACACCAGCTGCTTCAGAATGGATTATTGATAGTGGGTGTACTAATCACATGACTGGCAAGCGAAGTCTTCTCATGGACTCAACTTTACGTCCATCTGACAAGAGTCACATCACATTTGCTGATACTGGTAAAAGCAAGGTATTGGGTCTAGGTAGAGTTGCAATCTCAAGGGATCAACACATGGATAAAGTGATGCTTGTTGAATCCCTTGGTTTCAACTTAATGTCTGTCTCAATGCTTTGCGATTTAAACATGATTGTGATATTTGGAAAATATCGTTGCCTTGTTCTAATGGAATCTGACAAGTCTCTAGTCTTTGAAGGGTATCGGAAAGATGATTTGTACGTGGTAGATTTCTCAGCAAGACCACAGCTTGCTGTATGTCTTCTAGCAAAAGCTTCATAATGCTAGCTCTGGAATCGGAGGCTAGGGCATGCTGGCATGAGGAACTTGCACACTCTTGCAAATAAGAAGCATGTCATAGGCATCGAAGGCGTCAAGGTCAAGAAGGATCACCTATGCGGTGTGTGTGAAGCTGGAAAGATGACGAGGGGCAAGCATCCCTCGAAGAAAATCATGACAATGACTCAACCCTTCGAACTGCTACACATGGACCTCTTCGGTCCCACTCACTACTCAACTCTTACTACTACTGCTTGTCTCTATGGCTTCATTATTGTTGATGATTATTCAAGATATACATGGGTGCATATAATCCTCTACAAGACTGAAGTGCAGGATGTCTTCAAACGTTTCGCCAATCGAGCCATGAACAAGTATGGCATCAAGATCAAGCACATCGGAAGTGACAATGGCACTGAATTCAAGAACACTGGCCTCAACACTTATATTGATACTTTGGGCATCGCTCATGAGTTCTCAGCTCCGTACATGCCACAGCAGAATGGCGTCGTGGAACGCAAGAACAGAACACTTATTGAGATGGCCCGGACGATGCTCGATGAATACAAGACTCCAAGAAAGTTCTGGCCTGAAGCCATTGATACTCCATGCCACATCATCAACCGTGTTTATCTTCACAAGCTTCTGAACAAAACATCCTACGAGCTCCTCACTGGTAAGAAGCCAAATGTCAGCTACTTCAGAGTATTTGGTGCCAGGTGCTGGATCAAGGATCCACATCACACTTCAAAATTTGCACCGAAAGCACATGAAGGTTTTATGCTTGGATACGGAAAGGATTCGCACTCCTACAGAGTCTTCAACCTCTTTCACTATAAAGTGGTTGAAACTATGGATGTGCGGTTCGATGAGACTAACGGCTCGCAAAGAGAGCACCTGCCAAATGTGCTAGATGAAGTTCCATCCAGTGAAACAATCAAGCTTATGGGAACTGGAGAAATCATACCGTCTGAAGCTCAGCCTGAAGAGGAACTCATCATCTCTGCACCTGATCAACCTGAAGACAATGCTCAGCCTGAAGACAATCATTCCAACAATGACAATGATCAGCAAGAGCAAAATCTTCGTCCTGTTCATCCTCGTGTTGCAAATGAAGTACAGATTGAGAGAATAATTGACAGCATTAATGCACCTGGTCCACTCACTCGTTCAAGGGCAACACCACTAGCAAATTTCTGTGGGCACTTCACATTCGTCTCAATATCTAAACCCAAGAAAGTTGATGAAGCCTTCATGGAACCTGAATGGATTCAAGCTATGCAAGAAGAGCTTTGACAATTTGAACTGAATAATGTATCGGAACTGGTCAAGCGTCCTGATCCTCATAAGCACAATATCATAGGCACTAAATGGATATATCGCAACAAGCAAGATGAGCATGGTCAAGTTGTCAGAAACAAAGCTTGTCTCGTTGCTCAAGGATACACTCAAGTTGAAGGAATTGACTTCGATGAGACATTCGCTCCTGTGGCTAGGCTTGAAGCTATACGCATACTGCTAGCCTATGCAAATAATCATAACATCCTTCTGTATCAAATGGATGTGAAGAGTGCTTTTCTCAATGGCAAGATTGAAGAAGAAGTGTATGTTGCACAACCGCCTGGCTTTGAAGATCCAAAACATCCTGACATGGTGTATAAGCTCAACAAGGCACTGTATGGCCTCAAACAAGACCCTCGTGCTTGGTATGACACACTCAAAGACTTCCTGAAGAGCAAAGGCTTCAAACCTGGTTCCCTGGATCCCACACTCTTCACGAAGACATATGATGGTGAACTGTTTGTGTGCCAAATATATGTGGATGACATTATCTTTGGCTGCACCAACCAGAAATACAATGATGAGTTTGGATATATGATGCAAGAGCAATATCAGATGTCCATGATGGGTGACCTGAAGTTCTTCCTTGGTCTTCAAATACGACAGCAACGCAACAGCATCTTCATATCTCAAGAGAAATACCTCAAAGATTGCCTGAAGAAGTTTGGAATGCAAGACTACAAAGGTTACACTACGCCAATGCCAGGTAAACACCATCTGGGTCCCGACGACAATGGTAAAGAGTTCGATTAAAAGGTATACCGCTCCATGATTGGTTCTTTGCTTTATTTATGTGCATCTAGGCTAGATATCATGCTTAGTGTTTGCATGTGTGCCCGATTCCAAGCGGCACCAAAGGAATCGCATCACTTAGCTGTGAAGCGAATTCTTCGATATTTGGCTCACACCCCAACACTAGGATTATGGTATCCAAAGGGCTCAGAGTTTGATCTAGTTGGATTCTCGGATGCTGATTATGCTGGTGACAAGGTGGATCGCAAGTCTACATCAGGCACATGTCACTTTCTGGGATGATCACTTGTATGTTGGTCTTCAAAGAAGCAGAACTGTGTATCTCTCTCCACTGCTAAATCAGAATACATTGCTACTGGATCTTGCTGTGCTCAGCTTCTATGGATGAAGCAAACACTCAAAGACTATGGCATTCATTTGAAGCAAGTGCCACTCTACTGCGACAACGAAAGCGCCATCAAGATTGCTAATAACCCAGTTCAGCACTCGAAGACAAAGCACATTGAAATTCCTCATCACTTTCTCAGAGATCATGTCATGAAGGAAGATATTGATATCATACACGTCAACACTGAAGAGCAACTGGCAGATATCTTCACAAAGCCCTTGGACGAGAAAAGGTTTTGCAAGTTACGGTGTGAGCTAAATATCTTGGAATCCTCAAATGTCCTATGATCAGGCACACATCCTACACTTATGCATGTCGATGACTTAGATGTGCAACACACGAAGTAAAGTATGTCTTCAATCAATGAAGACTTACATTCTGAGTGTGAATACATTAACGTGGAATTTGACTTCGGAGCACAACGATAATTGTGCGCCGTGTCCGGGTCTAATACTTCCTATACAGTGGGTAACGCCACCACCAAATTCTTCCCTTAGAAGTGTTTTTCACATGGCGTTACATTTGCAAAGTCTTCGCATTTTGTTGTCTTCAATGTTAACATGGCCTCATGTTTATCTTCAATTTAGTTTATGTCCTCTACAGCATTCACTTATAGCTATGTCTTCACGTTGAATCTTTTGAACTAAGTGAATGTGATCGGACCCTAACCTCTCTATGCTTTCATCTTAAGTCTCTCTATCCAAATCATATGCATTCTATTGAAACTGTCAAAACGTCTTCTCTACGTCCTTGTCAGCAGAAGACACAGAGACAAACATTAATCTGTTTTCAATGCTCAATCCTTTTTGCCTGAAACCCGGAGAAGTGGGAATGACCACCCGACAATCCAGGCGTGCGTGGGAACATGGAACAACCTCTCATGTGTTGCATGATCGCCACGTGTCCTTCAGATGCGAATCGCCAGGGGCACCTGTGTAATAACAGTGTGCCGTCCCTGTCCCTATAAATACACGCCTCACCCCAGTCATTATATCTTCCTCCACTCTTGCACAAACCCTAGCGCCACCGCTAGCCCTCAACGATGCCGGCGACGAAGCGCTTAGCTTCCGCGACCTCACCGGCACCATCCTCACGCCGGCCGCGGACATCGTCTTCTCCGCCGTCGCCGTAGGTGTCCTCCGTCGCCAAGTTAGGGCACGGAAGATCGAACTGCTCGTCCTCCTCTCCCACTCCGTCTAGCAGTTCCTCGTGTGGTAAATAAAACCTCCTTTTTACAGTCTTTTTGATCTGATAGATTCATCCTTTTCCACCACAAGTAGTTTCTGTTCACACAAGTTGGATCTATCTCATACTGCATCTCATAACATGCCTAGTATGTTCACTTATGCTTCACAAAGTAGTTAGATTCCTCACTTGTACTTATTCGTGGATTCGTACAAATCTGGAACCAACTCTCTACCTATGAGTGAATGTCTTCACACTATGAGGTCAATGTCTTCTAAACTGATTTATCTTCAAAATATTCTGAGAATGCATATGAACTCTTCCCCTTCCCTCACACCTTTAATGCTGTCACAGGTACATGTCCGTGGGAAAATCCCTTGGTTCTCATAGTCTGCATTCATTTGCAGAGTTCTTACAGCATCATATAAATTCTCCTGAAGCCAGTTCTTGTCTGACCAGTAGACGGAAGACTTCGACAGTTTTGAAGCCCTTCAGTCTAAACTTCATGGCACCAGAGAAATCTGCAAGGAAGAGTGGCAGACAGCGCCGTGGAAACACCTCAAGAGATTTGCCTCCTGACCTCTATGAGCTGTACAAAGACAGATCCATAGGAGGACTACAATCAGCAGAAAACCCGAATCCAATGGATTCGAAGATATTGGGCAGAACAATGGTACAAGTACAGGTTCATGACCCAGGAATATGCTGAGAAGAACGCCATTAAGCGACTGTGGGGAGACATCTTGTACAGAAATCTTCAACCCAGATCCAGAGTTGAAGCCATTGAACAAGGCTTCTATCCTTGCATGGTCTATGGACCACAGCCTACAGATGCAGACCCATCTTCATTACTATGGTGCCGTGACGATAATCTGTTCAAGCGCAACTTCCAGTTTGCCAAGAACTCGGCCAAAGAAAACAAGAAGTTGCGGGGATTAGACTTCAATCCAGGTCCCTCTACTCCTCGTGTCGATGGCACTCGCGAAGCTGAACCCAATCTTGTTGGGCCCTTCTACAACCTAGATGGTCTCATCTCTCATATTATGGTTTAAGGGACAACCGTGGATGAACCTGCAGACGACGCTGATTCTGACGAAGCGCCTGCACCACCGAAGCCAAAGAAGCTGAAGAAACCTAAAGCTTCGAAGCCTTCCCCTGAACCAAAGGTTTCATGGGCGAAGCCTCTGGCCACTGCACCTCCTGAAGATAGTGTGCAGTCTGAAGATCTTTCACGCATCTCCAAGCCCGCCAAAGTGAAGATGCCCATGCAACCCACTAGCCAAGCACTGACCCCTGCTGCTGTTCTGCGCAACGAGAATGATGCCATTGATCTATCCAGCAACGATGATCTTGGCGATGACGCTCTTGAGCAGTTGATCAAGAGCAAGCAAGAGGCGGAAATCTTCAATGACCTTCCTCTCTTTGATGTGGAAATCTTAAACAAGTTCATTGATGAGTGGTTTGACAGCCCAAATGTCAGCTTTGATGATCTTCAGCTTCCCATTGGCCTCAGCGTCACCTTCCACGGAGCCATTGCTGCTGAGCTGGCTCTAGCTCAGAAAATTGTTGAGTTGAAACATAAGATAGATTATGAAAAGGCTCAGTTCAAGAAGCATATGGCCAAGCTCAATGTTGAAGACATTCAGAACTTCCAGGTCATGATGCATGAGCTCAAGGAAGCATTCCGCACGAAACGTGAAGAAGTCAAAGGTTCTCGTGAGTGCATGAAGGATCTTGCTGCTAAATGTGTTCAGGGATACAATGAAGCTGAAAAGCGCAAGGCTTTGGGGCATCCAGGCATCGACCCCCGAATGGCGGCCAAGAAGAAGAAGAAGCCAGCTGTGGCAGAACCCGAAGCACCAAGGTAGGAAATACATCTAATTGTCTTCCCGGCCAGTATGACAGGCTCGAAGCCTAAGGTCCCCACAGTGGCTTCAGAACTCAAGAAAACAAGGGCAGCTGAAGCCGAAGCAAGAAAATGCAAGACCAAGGCCACCACTGATGATGCTCCCCCAACCAAGAAACGGAAAACCAAGAAGAGAGATCGGGCTGCTCCCATAGAGCCCCTTGATGTCGAGCCAATCTCAGTGGCTCATCCTACATCTGAACATCAAGAGCGCCAAGTGATAGTTCATGAGCCTGCTTCCACAGAGGCTCCTGAAGCTGGAGACAATCCAGCTGTTGACCCCACCGCAGCTGAAGACATTGGTCCTCACGACAATGTTGAAGATGATGAAGTCCTTCCTTAGATCGAGCACAATTTGGTATCATCGCATGTGCTCACGCACATCGAACTCATCAGCATTGGTCGTCCTCTGACGCCAACTGCTTAGGATGCATCATGGGCTGATCACCCACAACACCAAGACACCCCAAGTGCTCCTGATGATGACTTTGAGCCCAGCCAACTCCATCTCCACAAGCATCGCCAGCATTACTCAGGCTTCGCAAAGGACCAAGGCCCCAAGTCCCTTCCACTGTGCACATTTCTAAGTCTGAAGCCAAAACGGCTGAAGATATTCCGGCTGCATCAGCCGATGAAGGAGAAGAACCAAGAGTTGAAGTAGAAAGAGTTGCTACACCCCCGTCCCACCAAGATGTTCTCGAGGAGAACGTGTCCGACCCTCCAGCTCCTAAAGTGGAGGTTAACAATCCTGAGGCGGCCACCAACATCAACATTGAAGCCAATGATGTTGTCATGGCTGAAGCTAATGTGGCGCTTGAAGCTCATGCAGTGCCAGAAGTGCATGCACCTGAAGCCACTGCAGCGCCCGAAGCCAATACTGATTCTTCTGAAGCCAACGTGGACCCTGAAGCCCATGTAAATGCCAATGCCAATGCTCCTGTACCCCCTTCAAGACCTCATACAGTTGAGCTGGCATTTGATCGTGGTCAGCCTGTTATGGTCTGATGGCCCATTCTAGTTCCTCCACCTGTTGCGGGTCCACAGTTTGACTATCATGTCGAGCATAGACCTCATGTCCAGAAGCCCAAGCCAAGACTTCCAAGATTCCCAGGCACTGCAACCTCTCCTGGGGTCTTCAATGTGAATGGCTTCATGGCACATAACACCTTCTTCAACAGCGCCAAGAACCCTTACACCAAACCCCGTATTTCCTCAGATCGGTTCTGGAGCTATCAGCAGCGCAGCTACTATTCCTGCGTCTTATACAATCAAGGGCGCATATTTCCCCATATGCATCTTGATACTGAAGCTATAGCTGGCCTGCTCTATCTAGAAGAAGCGTTGGACTGCTTCAGAGACGCTGGACTCCTGCAGTTTGTCACAGACAAGGAATACTGGAATGAAGAGCTTCTGCTACAGTTCTATGCAAATCTTCACATTCGAGGCTACAACAGGGATCCAACGACTTGGGTCCTTGAGTGGATGACAGGTAATGTCCATCATGAAGCCAAAGCTCTTGATATCATTGAGCTCACAGGCCTGCCCACTCCTGGTGAATACTATGAACCAGGTTGTCAACAACACCAGAATGCTTTGGAGAGCATTTTTCAGAAGCCAGAACCCAACATGAGCCAAATGTTGAGCATGATGAAGCCTTTGCCTTACGACGCTGACTACCCATCTGAATTCCTGGTTGAAGACCTAGAGTATTTGCCTTGCACCATTTATCATATCATCAGAAAAACTCTATGGCCTATGAAAGGACATTCATCTGCAGCGAAGCTTGAAGGAGCAATGAAGACTTTGGTTTTCTATATCTTCAATGACATCAGCTTCAATGCTCAAGACTTCTTCATCAGGCAGTTGGCTGCATCTGGCTCCGACATTTTTGGTCTGAAGTTCTATGCTCCATGGGTAATGCGCCTTATCAAGCTTCACTCTGCCATCAACTATCAGCCGTCTGCGCGCAATCATCTTGTATTCTTGCCAGAGGTTGATCTGTCTATTGAAGCTATTTACCCAGAGCCTGCTAAGGGTCCCATTTATCTTCACAATGCTGATCACCAAAGCTTCACCCAGCCCATTGAAGGAGTTCAGGCAGTCTCGCGTGTTTATCCCTTGGCTGGCACTACACGTGCCCCTCGCGCTCAAACTGACGCCACTGGAAGCACCATTGCCCATAGGCCTCGGAGGCGATCTCGTGTTCTCAATGACCGAGAGCTTCTAGTCACGCTACACCAGAAATAGGACAAGCATCACAACTGGCTTAAGCGTCAGATGCAAAGCCTCTTGGTGGATGTCAATCGCATTCGCAATCTTGCCGCCAAGAATGCCTTTGTTACTCATGAAACCTGTCGGAGGTCTTGGAAGAGTTTGACATTGCTTAGTGCTGAAGCTGATCTGTAGGACAATGGCTTCACCGAAAGATTCAAGTTTGACTCAACTCCTCCAAGGAATGCTCACTTGCGTCGGACTCCCTCACTTGAAGACTCTGACTATTCGTCCTCAGCTGCGACCGTGGATGCCAGAGTCATCGATGACCAAGATGATGCAACTTCACCTCCTCCAACTTCAGCGCGTGTCGACACTGCACCAAGTTCTTCTGCACCACCGGACCTCAACGAAGACCCTGCTGCCTCGCCTGCACCTCATGGGAACGAGTAGGCGCTCTATGTCTTCAAACCTTTTTGGTCCTTACTGACGAAAGGGGGAGAAGCATATGAGTTGATAGTCTTCAAGCAGGTCCATATGGGTGGTTGCCTTACTTTTTGCTACGTTTGCCAAGTGCTTACAACTCTCGCTTTTCGATACATTTGGTTCTTTGAGTTGTAACACTTAAACTCGATGGTCGTCTGCTACTTATTTGCTATTCTGTGATGCGATGATAAATTCCGCATGTGCGATGATAACTTCCGCACTTAGGTCATTTTGTAGACGTCCATTTTTCATTATGCATGTCATTATCTTCGTTACATCAAATCATGCATGATGAATTGTCATCATAAGTTGAAGAGGATCTCCACAAGTACAACCTGCCATGTGCATTTGCATTCCAAAAGAAAATTACTTATATGCACATCTTCAGGGGGAGCCTTTGCCACTTATAAGACAATACACTATCCTTTACAATTTCACATATTTTATTCCCCGTTGAAAACTTCAACCAGTTTGTCATCAATCACCAAAAAGGGGGAGATTGTAAGTGCATCTAGTGCCACCCCTAGTTGGTTTTGGAGTATTGACGACAAACCTAGTTGAGGGACTAATGTGTTTGTGAGAATTGCAGGATAACACAGGTAGAAGTCCCTCATTGATTCGGTTTTCCTACCAGAGATGACCCCTAAAAATGTATGAAGACATTGAAGTCAAAGGTGGTATGTGAAGACATTCACATTGAAGACTATGACAAGAGAAGACATCGCGTGAAGACTATGGAGCGCGAAGACTTAGTTGTTTCGTCATTCTTTTTCTTCTTTGTTGAGTCATAGGAATCATCGTACTGTTAAGTGGGGTCCAAGTGAACCAGTCAGAATGACCAAAGTGATGCTTAACCAAAATCCTATGTCTTCGAGCGAAGACAATGAGAGCAAATCTTATCTAGAGCTGGATAAGTCAGCTTTGCTTGTAGCCCAAGTAAAGTTGCCGTGTGTTTTTGAAATCTGACTGTTGGAACACGTGTCAGTTCCTTAGTGACCCAGGGTCATTTCGGACAAATCAGGCCAGGTTGCCTAGTGGCTATAAATAGCCCACCCCCTACAACCATAAACGGTTGGTTGCTCAGAGTTAGTGTACGGCTTTTGTCGTTTGAGAGAAACCCACCTCGAAGCATTTGAGTGAAAATTCCTTGCAAGGACAAAGCCCTAAACACCCAGAGCCAAAGAGTGTTAGGCATCACTAAGGTCTTCCTATCTGTGTG
Organism: Triticum urartu; assembly: GCF_003073215.2. Taxonomy (NCBI): domain Eukaryota; kingdom Viridiplantae; phylum Streptophyta; class Magnoliopsida; order Poales; family Poaceae; genus Triticum; species Triticum urartu. The sequence continues at coordinate 290,244,180 of NC_053026.1, read as the reverse complement.
ATCTGAAGACTTATTACACTTGAGGACTGTGAATCCTCCAGCCGGTTAGGCGTCGCGTTTTGAGCATCCAAGAGTCATTGTGGATCGCCGGTGAACGAAGTCTGTGAAGGTTTGGAAGTCTACCTTGAAGACTTACCAGAGTGATTGGGCGAGGACTGGGTGTCCTTAGCTCAAGGGGAATAAGGTGAAGACGTGATCTTCTAAGTTGAATCTCAGCCTCCCTAACCAGACGTACAGTTGTCACAGCAACTGGAACTAGTCCAACAAATCATTGTCTTCAACGAGCCACTGGTTCCATCCTTCCCATCTCTTTACTTTCAGATTGGTCCTTGTGAAGTCATTGCCTGTCTGGATTATCTACTTGTCTTCACTGTGTGACTGATGTTCTGATTGGCTTCATACTATCTTCCATCCTGATCTATACTACCTAGCTGCTATTAGTCTTTGTGCTTTCTTCTCATTGAATACTTGACTATGGCTTGCTTAGTGTAGTATACCTTCCGCTGCATGGTAATAGGTTTGTTTCTATCATTTGTCTTAAAAACTTCCATGTTTTGAAGACTTTCATAAAAATCGCCTATTCCCCCCCCCCCCTCTAGTCGATAACTAGCACTTTCAGATGCCATCTTCCCTTATGCACTCCTGTCGAGTCACCCAAAGGATTGGAATGAGACATGGTTTTACTACAAAGATACCTCTCCGGCTGACAAGAATCCACTGCCGGGTTACCGTGTCGAGTGCCTGGACTCAAAGCGCGGTCTTCCTGAGAAACTTACCACCGCTGAACAGGCAAAACTTGTTCCTACCATTGCAAAGGTTACAGCTCTGCTAGGAAATGGTTTAACTGGCGTTGACCTGGTCAGGTGCTGGGTTTCTTGGTGGATCTGAGTCACCGCTCCGGCTTAATGTGCACTTACACTGGTGGTGTAAAGGATCCACTACGCCACAGCTCTGCACCATTAACTGACGAGGTAGTAAACGAAATGGTTAAGTCCCTTCTGAATGAAGATCCAGAAGATTGTGTTAAAACGGGCCTGGCCCCTTTCTGCAAGCTTAACCCGCCACCGGATGTGAGTCTCTAAACTTATTTACCTTTACCTCATTATTGAAACATTTTTTTAACTCAACCTTTGATGACTTTTGCAGGCTAAGTATGATTTTTGGAAGAAGACATGTGATCATGAAGCTGCCAAGAAAGCCGCCAAGAAAAACGTCAAGAAGACAACCAAGAAAAAGAAGAAACCAAGCACCTCTGATCTGCTTAATGTGGATGAAACCTCTAAGTCAGAGGTATCCCTTGACTCTCTTGGCTTGTTTTTCAATCATCTTATTGACACTGACTATTATCAGGATGACACAGGAGCTAGCCAAGCAGTTGAAGAAGAGGCAACTATTATTTCCTCCGACTCAGAACCTTTGCCAAGACAGAAACTTCGGCAAGTAACCCAAAAAGTAAGGTTTTCACACCCTTGGCTTATTTAGATCCTCACTTTCTTTAGAAGTGACAGCAACACGAGAATCGACGTCAGACCTGGATCAGCGGAGGTGAAGAATTGTCCTCCAGTTTACCGAACACTCCCGCTCCTTGAAAATGGCAAAACGAGGTTCTTTTTTAACTTACTCCTTTAACCCGTTGGCGGGTCTTATTTGCCTATCACTTAACTCCGTTGATGACTATTAACCAGGAACTTGCCCGTTCTTCCTCTGGCGACTCATCGCAAACCGAGTTGGCAGCTTTTAAAACTGCCCCTGGGTAATGGCAATTAATTTTACTCTGTAACTCTTTATACTCTTATATTTATACTGACTTGTCATAACCCATGCAGTGGTCAAGCAAAGCCTAACAACAAGGCGAAGGTGATCAAGCCAACTGAGGCACCTAAAGTTGTTGAGCCGGAGCAGCAAGTCCCTGTACCTGAAGCTTCTGAAAAACAGCCAGAAGAACCTGCCACAGACGCTCTGCCTGAGATTCCTGACCTCTCCCGTGATCATACGGATGCCAATCCTATGCTCACCGAGTCATCCAATCCACTTAAGCCGCCAGAAGAACATGGTGAAGATGTTATCATTACTGGCACCGGCTTCAAAGAACCGGAACATCCAATCATCTTAGCCAAACACTCCGTGAAAGATGAGTTCATTGAGAGGCAGAAAATGAAATTTGACATTGTTGATTACTCTCAACTGACTGTCAATGAAGTATTTTTTGGTTATCTTAACCAAGTTCATTCCAGTCGCGACCTTGAGATTGATATGGTGAAACAGATGCACCAGAAATATGAGGTATGACTTCCGGCATTTAAATAAGTTATGTACATCCTACCAGCCCCCAAGTCTACTGGTTATGAGAAGATTGAATAAGCTGTAGACTTAGAAGAATCCATAAGTTTCTGTCATAGAATTCCTCAAAGTCCAGTTTTAAAATTAAACCGGATGTTGAAGTAGTTTAGCTTTGCATCACTAGTCTCCAAGGGCCGGTTTAATCAGCATGAATGAGCCAGTCCTAGTTATCAGTGTGTAAGAAAGGAGAGCTTAACTGCATAGCCCCCATGAGTCGGCTGGGACTGTTTACAGCACATCCGGCTCATCATCACTAAGATACAAGCAATATGCATTAGCCCCCAAGTGCCAAGTAGTCTTGCTTGCAAAGTGCTTGGGACTTTATTCATAAGAGTCACTTTCCTTGAAAAATTTCTTTAACACACATTAGCCCCCCAAGTGCCAAGTGTTGTTGCTTGCAAAAGACTTGGGACTTATATTCTTGTAACCCTGATATAAATGTGTTGATAACTCTGTACGTCATACAGGCTGCTACTGCTGAACTGGAATCTCAACTGAATGATGTAAAGACCCGGCTGGCGACTCAGGAAACTGAGACCCGGAAAGCTGAGTCAAAGTTCCAGTTTAGCGTGGCTGAGTCAGAAAAGCTAAAGACCCATTTTGCGACGGAGAAAAACACTTGGGCTGAAGAAAAGACTGCTTTAACACAGCGGGTTAAGAAAGCAGAGGCAACTCTTCAAGAGGTGAGCACTGAGCTCACCGGCTTAAAACACCGTGTACTCAGATGGTTTCTGCTATCTTTGGTGAGTCGCCTTGCTAGTCATCAAAAGTGAATCCTTGTTATAATAATGTAAACCGCCATTAACCAATCTGTGATTTTTCAGGTCCCGAGAGCAACAATCTTAACCAAGATGTGCTTGTGAAGCTCAAAGCTGTTTACACTCTTGTTGAACAACTGTATACTAGAGCTTAGCGCACTTTAGCCACTATCTCACCAACCAACCAAGGACCCAACCTGCTAAGCGATGTGTTGAAAAAATTGGCAATCCTTCCTACAATAATCCAGGAGATAAAACGATCTTATGCGAGAGTCGGTGGCGTAACAGCTTTGAGCCATGCCAAAGCATGGGTACCAGAGCTAGACCTAGCTGAGGTGGTTACTAGGTATCCGAGTCTAAAGGAAGATGGTACTCCTTTTGACTAGCAAGACTTTGTTGCTTGTGTCAAAGAAATATGTCCTCACGCGATAGTGATTGCTGAAGAGACCAATCTTTCCAAGTATCAGCCGGCTTACGATGCAGAGAACTAGAAGATGCATACTCTTGCGTATAAAGTGATGGATTTGATTCCTCTGATTCGTAAGCACACTTTCGCTCCTGAAATTGACCCATCAAATCTTATTGATGACGAAGCTGAATTCTGTGCCTTACGTGGCATTGACTGGTCAACACCGAACTTCCAGACGGCGGAGAAGGACGGAGAACTAGACAGGGATGAACCAGAGGCCTCCAATCAGCAAGGCCAAGAAGATTGAACCGCCTGGCGGTTTATAGATATTGATCCTTGAAAAACTTGATCTTATTCGGCTCATGGAGCCATGTAATAGGGTAGTGAAAACTTGAATCTGTCGTGCCATCGTGCATGTTTCTGTTTTTGCGCAACACTGCTGATCCGCCAATTTGAAATATGATCCTTTTACTCTTATAACAGTATTGATTTATACAAATCAAACCTGATTATTTTCCTGTGCACAAACAAGTCACAAGTGCCCTGACGGTTTACCGCCGGGCGGGTCATGATACCCAATTAAAGCCACTTAGGACGAATAGTCCATAATCAGGGCCGATCTGACAATTGTTAAATAAGATGTCATACCTGTGGTATATACTTAGATTGTCGGCTTATCAACTTCGTGCAGATAGAGGTGTTAGAGCTATAATTCTGAACATAGGATTCATTACGCTTTGGCGACTTAGAGTCTGCCCTCCTGACGGGTTGTAGAAACCCAAAGTATGCTTCAAATATGAGCCATAAACAGGGCAGCTGGGCCCGACTTGTAAAAAACCAGAAGGCAACGAAAAACCATATAAATAAGAAATCAAAAGAAAGTCGAGGCTTTTGTAGGCTGCCAAGCCAAAGTATCTTCTTCGATGAAACTAGCCTGAGCCACTGGATTGTTCGTGCATTCCGTGAGCCAGACTCACAGTACCCAATCGGCATTTGAACCTGGATAAAGTCGTATCTTGATTTATAGACTTATCAGGAGTACGCGGGGTCAGAGTAATAGCATACATCACGGGCCGATTTATCGAAGTTTCAAGGAAGGCAGCTTATGAAGCCTGGATCCATCCTGACTATCTGTAAACCGTGCTCTCGCATGACAAAGCGCTGTTTGAACCTTAACGAGCTTAGATCTTGGTTGAATACGCCGTAAAGACTGATCGTTTAAGAGTTCGGCGGGTCAATCAGGATTACCTGATGGAATTGAAGCAACTGGTTACAGGTAGGATGACCCGGACAGGTTATGTTCCCTTTGGTCGAATACGCCTATGTTTGAACAAACCTGGTCAAGAGGGTAGTAACGCTATGTTCTCTTTGGTTGAATATGCCTATGTTTGAACAGGAAGTCCCCAAGTGACAGTCTTACAAATCATGCTCGTCAGGGACCTATGTTTGAGCTGTGCTGTGCATCCAACTCTCTTTGGTCCCCGAAGTTTGGGCAATGAGCCTCTTAAATGAATACGTAAGATGATGATAAAGACTCAGCTTCGAGGAAGTGAAATGACAGAGGCCCTGAATTATCAGGGATGCCAGCTTTATTATATTGCTTATAATATATACATCATCAGACTATGTACATCATGAGAGCCGGTGGCTCAGGTATAGTAGGGCCGAAGATGAGCAATGTTCCACGGCCGACGGGTCTCCTCCTCCGATATGCGTGAGTCCTTGTTGTCTCGAACGTCGATAAGGTAGTATGACCCATTATGTAAATTCTTGCTGATCACAAAAGGTCCTTCCCAAGGCGGTGATAACTTGTGCATATCTATCTGATCTTGGATGAGCCGGAGCACTAAGTCGCCTTCTTGAAAGGTTTTGGTTTTGGCCCGGCGGCTGTGATAACGATGTAGGTCTTGTTGATAAATCGCCGAACGAGCCGCCGCGAGATCACGCTCCCCATCCAATAGGTCAAGTGCATCTTGACGCGCCTTTTCATTATCAGCCTCAACATAAGACGCCACCCAGGGTGAATCGTGACGAATGTCACTAGGGAGAACCGCCTCTGCTCCATAAACCATGAAGAAAGGTGTGTAACCTGTTGATCTATTGGGGGTTGTATTGATACTCCATAATACTGAGGGTAACTCCTCTACCCAACAACCCGGAGTTCTTTGCAAAGGAACCATAAGCCGGGGCTTGATACCTCGCAGAATATCTTGATTTGCTCGTTTTGCTTGACCATTGGACTGAGGGTGAGCCACAGAGGAAACGTCAAGTCGGATATGCTCTCGTTGACAAAGTTCTTCCATAGCGCCTTTAGAGAGATTAGTACCATTATCTGTGATTATGCTGTGTGGAAAGCCAAAATGGAAGATCACCTTCTTCATGAATTGAACCATCGTTGCTACATCACACTTACTAATCGGTTCTGCTTCGACCCGCTTAGTAAACTTATCGAATGCCACCAAAAGGTGGGTCTTATTATCCTTGGACCTCTTGAAAGGCCCAACCATATCAAGCCCCCAAGTTGCAAACGGCCAAGTAATTGGAATCATCCTCAATTCTTGAGCCGGCACATGAGATCGTCGTGAAAATTTCCGACAACCATCACACTTGCTTACCAAATCCTCTTCATCAACATGAGCAGTCAACCAGTAGAATCCATGACGAAAAGCCTTGGCTACAAGAGATTTAGAGCCGACATGATGACCACAATCTCCTTCATGAATTTCCTGTAGAATCTCATAGCCTTCTTGAGGAGAGACGCAACGCTGAAACGCCCCTATGACACTGCGATGGTGCAACTCCCCATTGACAATTGACATTGACTTGGATCGTCGGGTTATCTGTCTGGCCAAGGTCTCGTCCTCTGGCAACTCACCCCGGGTCATGTAAGCCAAATACGGAACCGTCCAATCAGGGATAGAATGAAGAGCCACCACCAATTGTGCTTCCGGGTCAGGAACAGCAAGATCCTCCTCTGTAGGCAATTTGACAGAAGGGTTAAGCAAAATATCCAGGAATGTGTTAGGTGGCACCGGCTTACGCTGAGACCCTAGCCGGCTTAAAGTATCAGCCGCCTCATTCTTTCTGCGATCAACATGTTCGACTTGATAACCTTTGAAATGACCCGCAATAGCATCAACCTCTCGACGATAAGCCGCCATGAGTGGAACCTTAGAATCCCAGGTGCCAGAGACCTGTTGGGCTACCAGATCTGAATCACCGAAGTACCTCACCCGGCTTAAATTCATCTCTTTAGCCATCTGAAGACCATGGAGCAAGGCCTCATACTCTGCTGCATGCTTAGTACAAGGAAACAATAACCGGAGAACATAAGAAAACTTGTCACCTCGTGGGGAAGTCAAGACAACTCCAGCCCCCGAGCGTTCCAACTGTCTGGATCCATCAAAGTGAATAGTCCAATATGTGTTATCCGGCTTTTCCTCAGGCGTTTGCAGTTCTGTCCAATCATTGATAAAATCCACGAGTTCTTGAGACTTGATGGCCGTACGAGGTACATACTTCAAACCATGGGGTCCAAGCTCAATGGCCCACTTGGCAACCCGGCCTGTGGCTTCTCTATTTTGGATGATGTCCCCCAAAGGAGCAGAGCTGACCATAGTTATGGGGTGACCCAGAAAATATTGCTTAAGCTTCCGTCTTGCCATAAAAACCCCATACACAAGCTTCTGCCAGTGCGGATATCTCTGCTTGGACTCAATAAGCACCTCACTGATGTAATAAACTGGCCGTTGAACCGGATATTCCTTGTCTGCCTCTTTCCTCTCCACCACAATGGCTACACTGACGGCCCGGCTATTAGCAGCCACATATAACAACAAAGGCTCCTTATCAATAGGGGCATCAAGAACGGGTGGCTCAGCCAACTATTTCTTCAGATCCTCAAACACTTGATCAGCAGCATCACTCCAAACAAAATGATATGTCTTCTTCATCATCTGTTAAAGGGGAATAGATTTCTCACGCAACCAGCTTACAAACCGGCTTAGGGCCGCGATACGACCCGCCAGACGCTGAACATCATTAACACATGCCAGCTTAGCCAAAGAAGTAATGGCCTTGATCTTCTCTGGGTTAGCTTCAATGCCTCTGTTAGAAACCAGAAAACCTTAAAACTTGCCTGCTGGTACACCAAAAACACACTTGGCCGGGTTAAGCATCATCTTGTAGACCCAGAGATTATCAAATGTTTCCTTCAAATCCTCAATCAAGGTTTCCTTCTTCCTTGACTTCACCACAATGTCATCCACGTAAGCATGAACATTACGCCCGATCTGATTGTGAAGGCAATTTTGCACACACCGCTGGTAAGTCGCCTGGGCACTCTTGAGTCCAAAAGGCATAGACACATAGCAGAAGGCTCCAAACGGAGTAATAAAAGTTGTCTTCTCCTGGTCCTTAACTGCCATCTTGATGTGATCATAACCAGAATAAGCATCCAAAAAACTCAAACGCTCACAACCCACCGTAGCATCAATGATTTGATCAATACGAGGGAGAGCAAATGGATCAGCCGGACAAGCCTTGTTTAAGTCCGTGTAATCCACACACACCCGCCAAGTGTCGTTCTTCTTAAGCACCAGCAGCGGGTTAGCCAACCATTCAGGATGAAACACTTCAACAATAATCCCGGCCGCTAAGAGCCGGGCCACTTCTTCACCAATGGCCTTCCGCCTCTCCTCGTTAAAACGACAGAGGAATTGCTTGACCGGTTTAAACTGCGGATCAATATTAAGAGTGTACCCAGCGAGTTCCCTCGGTACACCCGACATGTCTGAAGGCTTCCATGCAAAGATGTCCCGGTTCTCACGGATGAACTCGATGAGCATGCTTTCCTATTTCAGATCCAGATTAGCACTGATGCTGAACTGCCTGGATGAGTCGCCCGGAAAAAAATCAGCCAACTTAGTGTCATCTGTCAATTTAAACTTCAACGCTGGGTCGTGCTCCGTGGTCAGCTTTTTTAAGGACGTCATGTCCGCCGGGTCAACATTGTCTTTGTAAAATTTCAGCTCCTCTATTCCACAAACTGACTCCGCATAAGCAACATCGCCTTCTTCACATTCCAGGGCCACCTTGCGACTCCCATGCACTGTGATGGTACCCTTGTAACCTGGCATCTTAAACTGTAAGTAGACATAACAAGGCCTTGCCATGAACTTAGCATAAGCCGGCCGCCCAAACAGAGCATGATAAGGGCTCTTGATCTTGACTACTTCGAAAGTCAAAGTCTCAAATCTGGAATCATGCTCATCTCCAAAGGTAAATTCCAAAGATATCTTACCTACTGGGTAGGCCAAATTACCCGGCACCACACCATGAAAAACTGTATTTGACGGCTTAAGATTCTTATCCATCAGTCGCATGTGACGATAGGTCTCATAATAAAGTATGTTAATGCTGCTACCTCCATCCATGAGTACCTTAGTAAATTTATAACCCCCAACCTGAGGCGCCACCACTAGAGCTAGGTGACCCAGATTATCAATCCGGGGCGGATGATCCTCACGACTCCACACAATAGGCTGCTCTGACCACCGTAAGTAACGTGGCACCACCGGCTCAACAGCATTCACTGCCCTCTAATGCAACTTCTGATCCCGCTTACACAGACTAGTGGTAAAGATGTGGTACTGCCCACTATTCAATTGCTTCGGGTTGCTCTAATAACCGGACAGTTGCTGTTGATTCCCCTGAGTATTCTGCTGGTTGTAACACCTTGATTGCCTTGGCCGTGAAAACTGGAATTTGAGCCACCGCCTCCACGACCCGGACCACGAGAGCCGGACCCTGAACGTCATTCGGGCCACGGTTGTGCTGGATGGACTCCCTAA